>NW_028243010.1:0-145363 GCF_964263255.1 Lissotriton vulgaris
GCAAGATATTCAAGTAGATCCCCTCAACTCCAGGAAAAGCATCACTCATGCACTCATCACCAGCAGACTAGACTACAACAATGCCCTCTACGCCGGAATCAAAAGAACACCGCAGGCAGACTAATCCTTGATATCCCATTGCATAACCACATCACCTAACACCTACACCACCTCCACTGGCTCCCTGTCAAAAGAAGAATAACTTTCAAGCTGCTCACGCGCACCTACAAGACGCTCCACAACTCTGGACCCTAATACCTCAATGACCGAATCCCATTCCAAGCCTCTGCTCAGTCGACCTCTCCAAAGCCACCGTCCCACGCTTCTACAAGACCAGAGCATGTTGAAGATCCTTCTACCTCACAGCCAAGGCCTGTAATGAACTCCCCGTTCACCTCAGACATAGCCCTACACTGCACCAATTCAGGAGGAACCTCAAGACCTGGCTCTTCTAATTACCCTAACGGAGCTGCCCACCCCAGTGCCTTGAGACCCTCATTGGAAAGTAGTGTGCTTTACAAATCCCTATTTGATTGATTGATTGAATTACATAAAATACAGTTCCGTTCTTGCAGCAGGCCCAATGTGCTACTTTATGGTGTCAAAACTGCCACTACACAAATGTTTGATCTCTCTCTCTCTAGTAGGAACATAATCAGAAGCATTATCTTTACAGTTTTATCGCTGCCTGAAAGGTGTGTGTGTGTATGTATGTAGGTTGCCAGTAGTTATAGTTAGGACCTTGTTTCTATTCAAAAAGTGTTTTTTCTTTTGCCAATATCTTTAGCGTAGTTCGAAGAATCTTTTCTAAATTCTTAAAACGAATGCCCTGCATAGGTCAGCTCCTTTCTTGAAAATTTCGGGGTGATTTGTCAAGCGGGGGCAGAGAAAAAAGAGGTCTCAAAACACATTTCCTCCATGTTAATTTCCTTAGGAAACTTTTGTGGCGCTTCAGCCCGAACTGCTGTACGGAAATACACCACATTTGGCAGAAATGGAGCTCTTCGTTCAGATTGCACCCTTTGCTTTAAATGGTGTAAAACCGTTTATTAGTTCCTGAGAAATAAATATTTTAAAAAATATTAGTATCTGGAGACCACTGTGGATCCGCTAACCCTCCAGAGTGCGAGCTTGATTCTGATTGCCTGTCAACACTTCAAACCAAGTGTTGGCAGCCAACTTGTGACTCTGTTGAACCGAGTAACTGAACAAAAAAATTAAAAAAACAAGAAAAGGGGGCAGAATAGAAACACCCTGACCCCTTAGGCCTGCTCAGCGAGTCACACAGGGACCCCGAGGGCCAAAAAATAACATTTTATTTTATCGGTGGGATTCACCTAGGGTCTATAAATTCTGCAGAAATCTTTTTTTAAAAACAAAGTGCGGGCTCACCGTTTTGTGTGTTTTAGTCAAGTCAAGTCAAGTCAAATGATTTATATAGCACGCTACATACCCAGAGGGTCTCAAGGCGCTTGAGGAAGGGTGGGGAATTACTTGTCGAATATCCAGGTTTTAAGTTGCTTTCTGAATGTTAGGTGGTTCTGAGTGAGGCGAAGGTGAGTGGGAAGTGAGTTCCAGGTTTTAGCTGCCAAATAGGAGAAGGATCTGCCTCCCATGGTGGTTTTGTTGATGCGAGGTACAGTTGCAAGGGCTTGGTTTGAGGATCGTAGCTGGCAGGAGGGGGTGTAGAAGGAAAGTCGTGAGTTGAGGCATTCGGGTCCAAGTTCGTAGAGTGCTTTGTGTGCGTGGGTTAGGAGGCGGAAAGTAATCCTCTTGTTAACGGGGAGCCAGTGGAGGTTTTTCAGGTGTCCAGAGATGTGGTCTTTACGCGGGATGTCTAGTATGAGTCTGGCTGAGGCGTTCTGGATGCGTTGGAGTTTTTTCTGGAGTTTTGAGGTGGTACCGGCGTATAGGGTGTTTCCGTAGTCCAGGCGGCTCGTGACCAGTGCGTGGGTGACCGTTTTTCTAGTTTCGGTGGGGATCCAGCTAAATGTTTTTTTGAGCATGCGAAGAATATTGAAGCAAGATGATGAGACGGCGATGACTTGTCTGTTCATAGAGAGTGAGGAGTCCAGGATGACACCTAAGTTCCGTGCGTGGTCCGTCGGGATGGGTGCTTTTCCAAGGGCCTCTGGCCACCAAGAGTCATCCCTGGCGGAGGGGGAGGTACCTAGGATGAGGACTTCTGTTTTGTCTGAGTTCAGTTTTAGACGGCTGTACTTCATCCACTCGGCTACTTCTTTCATTCCTTCATGTAGGTTGGTTTTGGCGGTGTTAGGGTCTTTGGTGAGTGATAGTATCAGTTGAGTGTCATCAGCGTAGGAGATGATGTTGAGGTTGTGTTGGCGTGTGATGGCCGCGAGGGGGCTCATGTATACGTTGAAGTGGGCCGGGTCCAGTGGGCAAGGTTTAATTATTAAGCTGATGCCCTGCAGGGCCCATGCTGACCTGAGGACAACCTCCTCACCACCTCCCCGGGGCTATAGTCATTTAAATGCAGGGGCACATGGCCCCCCCGGTACCACCACCTCTCTGGTGCTTTTTTATAAAAAAGAAATGTGTGAAGGGACTTCTACCCACCATGCTGTCTGCGGACTGCCACCTACCCGGGGATTTCAACTTTAAATGCTGGAGCCTTGCACCCCCCACAGCCCTGAAGACTGCCATCACCCTGGGCCTTTTTTTGAAATGTAAAAGGTGTGGGGTGCTCCTTCCCCCCACACTGCCCCGGGGACCACCACCTGCCCAGGGCATTGAGTAATTAGAATACAGGGGTCTGTAGCGGACCCCTAGCTCTGGGGACCACCACCTCCCCAGGGCTTTAAGTGTGATGGAGGAGACTACCATGACCCTGAGGACCACCACCCCCCAGGGCCGGCTTCAGCAATGTCCTGGGTGCGCAACCCGGGACATTGCAGTTTGCTATGGCAGGGCTGGAGCACTGCTCCCACCCTGCCATAGCAAACTCCTGCTTTGCTATATGGAAGCGAGAGCAAAAAAACTGCTCTTGCTTCCATGCGCAAAGCAGAATTGCTTTTGGACAAAGGGAGCTGCATGTCACCAGCTCCCCTTGCCCAAAAGCAATGCCAGCTCCTGCAGGAGGCGGGGTGCAGGCTGGCACTACGGGGCATTGGAGTTCCCCCACAGTCCCCAACATTATGGCCATGCCCCCGGGGATGGGGTACCAGGGGCCAAAAATGGCCAGGGAGGGGGGCCACTCGGCCCCCCTCCCGGTTTTAATAATAATTTTTTTTAAAGATAGTGCCTCCTTGCACACTACTGGTTGTAGAATGATGTCAACTTTACTCATGAGGGACTATGGGGGCCAAGAAGCCCTCCTGGTATCTCCTGTAAGTCCTAAGCAGCAGAATTCCTGAGCTCTGGTTGGAGGCCCAGCCCCCTTTCTCCACCACTCTGCAAATAAGACTACTCATTAAAGAAGCATTTGCAATGTAATAGGTCTACCATTTGCTAGAGTTAGAGCTTTTGGCATTGTAAATGTTTTTGGAGTGAAGATGATGTATGTTGTGTGTAGTGGAAATATGTATACAGAAAATATGTGGTATTTAGTGGATAGGAATTATGTAGAGTGGGATTATGTGTTATGCATAGTAATTATGTGGTATGGTAGTCTGTGTTGTGGAGTGGTAACCTCAGGTTTAGTCTTCTTCATTTCCAATGAAACAAAAAAGGCAGGAACCACTGAGGAGAACTTCTGGGCCTAGTCAGAGTTATGAGCAGGGCCACTGGAATTATGTGACTGTTCAGCTGCACCGATTTTTGCGTCTTTGCCACATAGTCCATCATCAGCTGCATATTCTGCAGATTTGAACAAAAAAAACTTGTTTCTAGCTCAAATAGCTCAAACGTTACCAAAAATGCAGCGACAAGTGTTACAGTGTGATAGGACGCCCTTTGCAAACCTGGAATGGTCACCTGTTACTTATTGCTAAATGTGGGTGTTAAATTGGTATTATTGGTGTGCAAACCAATCTTGCTTCTTTCTGCGCCTCGCTTGTCTCTTTCTGCATCTCTCTTGCTCCTTTCTTCTGCACTTCTATTGCCCCCTTCCACACTTTGCTTGCTTCTTTCTACACTCCCCTTGCTTCTTTCTGCACCTCTTTTACTTATTTCTGTATCTCTCTTGCTTCTTACTGCACATTTCATTCTTTTCTGCACATCTCTTCAACTTTCTGCACCTCCCTTCTTTATGCACCATTCTTCTCTCTCTCTGCACCTCTCTTGCTTGTTCTGCAGTTCTACTGCCTCTTTTGACACCTCTCTTTCCTCTTTCTGCACATCTCTTGCTTCATTCTGTACCTTTCTTGCTTCTTTTTGCACCCCTTTCCGTCTTTTTCTGCACATCTCTTGCCTCTTTCTGTACCTGTTTTGCCTCTTTCTGCACCTTGCTTGCCTCTTTCTGTACCCCTCTTGCCTCTTCCTGCAGTTCTCTTTCCACTTCCTGTACTTCTATTGCCTCTTTCTGCACCTTAGTCCCTCTCTTTCTGCACCTCTCCTGCCTGTTTCTGTACCTCTCTTGCTTCTTTCTGCACCTCTCTTGCTTCTTTCTGCACTTTTCTTGCTTCTTTCTGCACATCTCCTGCTTCTTTCTGTACCCATCTTCCCATTTTCTGCACCTCTCTTGCCTCTCTCTGCACTTCTCTAGGTTCTTTGTGTACCTCTCTTGCTTCTTTCAGCACCCCTGTTGCCTCTCTCTGTAGTAGTCTTCCCTCGTTTTGCAACTCACTGCCTCTTTCTATACCTCTGTTGCTTCTTTCTACTCTTCTCTTGCCTCTTTCTGAAACCACTTCCTTCTTTCTGTATCTCTCTTGCCTCTTTCTCACCTCTCTTGTCTCTTTTTGCACTTCTCTTGCTCGTTCTGCACCTTGCTTGCTTGCTTCTTTCTGCACTTGCCTAGCTTCTTTCTGCACCTCTCTTGCTTCTTTCTGTACCCCTTTTTCCTTTTTCTGCACCCCTGTTGCTTCATTTTCCACTTATCTTCTTTCCGCACATCTCGTGCTTCTATCTGCATCCGTTTTCCTACTTTTTGCACCCCTATTCCTTCTTTCTGCACATCTATTGCCAGTTTCTGTACCTCTCTTTCCTCCTTCTGCACTTCTCTTGCCTCTTTCTGTACCCCTCTTGCCTCTTTCTGCACCTCTGTCGCTTCTTTCTGCAAATCTCTTCTTTCTTTCTACACCTCTATTGCTTCTTTCCACTCCTCTATTGCTTCTTTCTACACCCCTCTTGCCTCTTTCCAAAACCATATTCTCTCTTTTTTGCCTCTTTCTGCATCTTCTATTCTTTACACCTCTTGCCTCTTTCTGCACCCCTCTTTTTGTGCCTCTCTTGCCTGTTTCTTCTACTCTCTTCTCTCTTTCAGTAGTTCTCTTGCCTCCTTCTGTGCATTTGTTGGTTCTTTCTTTACTTCTCTTGCCTCTTTCTGTACCCTTCTTCCCTTTTTCTGCACCTCTCTTGTCTCTTTCTGCACATCTCTTGCCTCTTTCTGCATCTACCTCTTACTTCTTTCTGCACTTCCCTTGCCTCTTTCTGCGCCCCTCTTCTTCCTTTCTGCACCTATCTTGACTCTTTCTGCAGTTCTCCTGCCTCTTTCTGCACCTCTCTTGACACTTTATGTTCTTCACTTGCTTCTTTCTGTACTTCTGTTGTTTGCTTCTGCACCTCTCTTGCCTCTTTCTGCACCTCGATTGCTTCTTTCTGCTCTTCTCTTGCCTTACTCTTTTAGGACCCCAAAACAGCCTCTTACTGGACCCTGATCTCTCTTTCAGCACTCTCCTATCTGTTTCTATACCTCACTTGCCTGTTTATGCACCTCTGTTGCATCTTTCTGTACTTCTCTTGGGTCTTTCTGTACTGCTCTTGCCTTTTTCTGTACCTCCGTTGCTTCGTTCTGTACTTCTCTAGCCTCTTTCTGCAACCCTCTTGCCGCTTTCAGCACATCTGATGCTTCTTTCTGCACTTCTCTTGCTTCTTTCTTCACATCTCTTACCTCTTTCAGCACCCCTCTTGCCTCTTTGTGTACCTCTCATTGCTATTTTTGTATCTCTTTTGGTTCTTTCTACTCTTCTATTACCGCTTTCTGCACACCCCTTCCCAGTGTCTGCACCTCTATTAGTTCTTTCTGCACTGTTCCTGCCTATTTGTGCCCCTTTCTTGCACATTTCTGCACCCTTCTTCCCTTTCATGTACATTTTGTTTCTTTCTACACCTCTCTTTCCTCTTTCTGCAGTTCTCCTGCATCTTTCTGCACCTCTCTTGCCTCTTTCTGTAACTCTCTTGCCTCTTTCTGCACACCTCTTGCCTCTTTCAGTACCACTGTTGCTTCTTTCTACACTTCTCTTGCTTCTCTCTTCACATCTCGTACCTCTTTCTGCATCCCTCTTGCCTCTTTCTGTACTTCTCTTTCCTCTTTCTGCATACCTCTTACCTTTTTCTGAACCTCTATTAGTTCTTTCTGCACTGCTCCTTCTTCTTTCTACACACTTCCTCGCTTTGTCTGCACCTCTCTTGCCTCTTTCTGCACCTCTGTTGCTTCTTTCTGAACTTCTTTTGCCATCTCTTTCTGCACGCCACTTCCCTTTCTACACCTCTCTTGTCTCTGCCTGCAGTTTTCTTGCCTCTTTTTGCACCTTTATTGCCTCTTTCTCGTCTCTGTTCCCTCTTTCTGCATCTCTCCTGCCTGTTTCTTCCCCTCTCTTACCTCTTTGTGCAACTCTGTTACTTCTTTCTGCACTTCTCTTGCTTCTTTCTGCAACACTGTTGCCTCTATCTGCACCCCTCTTCCCTTTGTTTGCACCTCTTGTGCCTCTTTCTGCACCCCTCTTGTCCCTTTCTGCATCTCTCTTGCATCTTTCTGCACTTCTCTTCCTTATTTTTGCAACCCTCCTGCTTCTTTCCGTACCCTTCTTCCCTTTTTCAATACCTCACTTACCTTTTAAGGTATCTCTCTTGACTCTTTCTGTACCTTCATTGCTTTTTTCAGCAGTTCTCTTGCCTCCTTTTTCTGCATCCCTTTTCCCTCTTCTGTGCCTCTCTTGCCTCTTCCTGCATTTCTCTTGCCTCTTTCTGTACTTCTCTTGCTTCTTTCTGCACCTCCCCTGTTTCTTTCTGCACCCTTCTTCCCTTTTTCTACAAATCTCTTGCCTCTTTCTGTACCACTCTTTCTTCTTTCTGCACTTCTATTGCCTCTTTCTGCACCTCTCTTGCATCTTTCTGCTATTCTATTGCTTTTTTCTGCACTTATCTTGCTTCTTTCTGCACCTTTCCTGATTCTTTCTGTACCCTTCTTCTCTTTTCCTACACCTCTCTTGCCTCTATCTGTACATCTGTTGCTTCTTTCTGTATCTCTCTCGCTTCTTTCTGCACCTCTCTTCCCTCTTTCTGCACCTTTCCTGACTTTTTCTTTGACTCTCTTACCTCTCTCTGCACTTGTCTTGCTTCTTTTTGCAACCCTCTTCCCTCTCTATCAACCTTTCTTTATTCTTTCTGCAGTTCTCCTGCATCTTTTGCACCACGTTTGCCTCTTTCTACGCCTCTCTTCCTTCTTTCTGCACTTCTCTTGCCTCTTTCTACACCATTCTTTCCTTTTTCCGCATCACTCTTGTATCTTTCTGTACCTCTCTTTCCTCTTTCTGCACTTCTATTCCCTCTTTTTGCACCCCACTTGCCTCTATCTAAACCTCTCTTGACTCTTTCAGAACTACTTTTGCCTCCTCTTTCTGCATCCCTCTTCTCTCTTCTGCACCACTCTTACCTATTTCTGTACCTCTCTTGCCTCTTTATACACCTCTCTTCCCTCTTTTTGCATCTCTCCTGCCTGTTCCTGCCCTTCTCTTATCTCTTTCTGGACCTCTGTTGCTTCTTTGTGCAATTTGCTTGCCTCTTTCTTCTCCCAGTTTGCCTCTTTCTGTACTCCTCTTCCCTTTATTTGCCCCTCTCTTGCCTCTTTAAGCACCCCTCGTGTCCCTTTCTGCACCTCTCTTGCCTCTTTATGCACCTCTCTTACCTCTTTTTGCATCTCTCCTGCCTGTTTCTGCCCTTCTCTTATCTCTTTCTGGACCTCTGTTGCTTCTTTATGCAATTCGTTTGCCTCTTTCTGCTCCCCTGTTGCCTCTTTCTGTACTCCTTTTCCCTCTATTTGCTCCTCTCTTGCCTCTTTATGCACACCTTGCGTCCCTTTCTGCACCTCTCTTCCTTCATTTGCAACCATCCTGCTTCTTCCTACACCCTTTGTCCCTTTTTTATACCTCACTTGACTCTTTCTGTACCTCTTTTGCCTCTTTATGCACCTCTGTTGCTTCTTTCTGCACTTCTAGTGCCTTGTTTTTCTGCATCCCTCTTCCCTCTTCTGCACCCTTCTTCCCTTTTTTACACCTCTCTTGAATCTTTCAGCACCTCTCCTGCTTCTTTCTGTCCCTTTTTTACCTTTTTCTATACCTCTCTTGCTTTTTTCTGCACTCTCTTGCCTCTTTCGGCACCCTTTATTGCTTTTTCTGTACCATTATTGCCCCTTTCTGTACCTCTCTTGCCTCTTTCGGCACCTCTCCTGCCTCTTTCTGCACCTCTGTTGCTTCTTTCTGAACTTTTTTTGCCTCCTCTTTCTGCACCTATCTTCCCTCTTCTGCACCTTTCTTGCCTCTGCCTGTAGTTCTCTTGTCTCTTTCTCCACCTTAATTACCTCTTTCTGCACCCCTGTTCCCTCTGTCTGCATCTCTCCTCTCTGTTATTGCCCCTCTCTTACCTCTTTCTGTACCTCTCTTGCTCCATTCTGTACCCCTGTTGCCTCTTTCTGCACTCCTTATCCCTGTATTTGAACCTCTCTTGCCTTTTTCTACACCCCTCGTGTCCCTTTCTGCACCACTCTTGCTTCTTTCTGCACTTCTCTTCCTTTGTTTGCAACCCTCCTGCTTCTTTCTGCACCCTCCTTCTCTTTTTCAATACCTCACTTGCCTCTTTCTGTACCCGCCTTGCTTCTTTCTACACCACTGTTGCATTTTTCTGTACTTCTCTTGCCTCTTTTTCTGCATCCCTCTTCCCTCTTCTCCACCTCTCTTGCCTCTTCCTGCAGTTCTCTTACCTCTTTCTGCACCTCCCTTGCTTCTTTCTGCACTTCGCTTGCTTCTTTTAGCACCTCTCCTGCTTCTTTCTGCAACCTTCCCTTGCTTCTTTCTGTACCCCTGTTGCCTCTTTCTGCACTCCTCATCCCTGTATTTGCACATCTCTTGCCTTTTTCTACACCCCTATTGTCCCTTTCTGTACCACTCTTGCTTCTTTCTGCACTTCTCTTCCTTCTATTTGCAACCCTCATGCTTCTTTCTGTACCCTCCTTTCTTTTTCAATACCTCACTTGCCTCTTTCTGTACCTCTCTTGCTTCTTTCTGCACCACTGTTGCTTCTTTCTGCACTTCTCTTGCATGTTTTTTCTGCCTCCCTCTTCCGAACCTCTCTTGCCTCTTCCTGCAGTTCTCTTGCCTCTTTTTGCACCTCCCTTGCTTCTTTCTGCACTTCTCTTGCTTCTTTTTGCACCTCTCCTGCTTCTTTCTGCAACCTTCTTCACCTTTTCCTATACCTCTCTTGCCTCTTTCTGTACCTCTCTTGCTTCTTTCTGCACCTCACTTCCCTCTTTCTACACCTCTCTTGCTTCTTTCTGCAGTTATTTGCCTCTTTCGGCACCTCTCTGGCTTCTTGCTGTACTTTTCTAGCTATTTTCTGCACCCCTTCTGCTACTTTCTGCACCCTTTTTCTACACCTCTCCTGCCTCTTTCTGTACCTATCTTGCTTCTTTCTACACTCCCCTTGCATCTTTCTGCACTTCTCTTGCCTCTGGCTACACTTTTCTTGCTTCTTTCTGCACTTTTCCTGTTTTTTGCTGCTCCTCTCCTGCTTCTTTCTGCACCCTTCTCTTTTTCTACATCTCTCTTGTATATTTCTGTAATTCTCTTGCCTCTTTCTGTACTTCTCTTGCCTCTTTCTGCACCTCTCTCACTTCTTTCTGCACCCTTCTTCCCTTTAACTGTGCCTCTCTTGCCTCTTTCTGCACCTCTTTTGGCTTTTTCTATACCTCTCTTGTCCCTTTCTGTACCTCTCTTGCTTCTTTCTGTACTAATCTTCCTTCTTTATGCAACCCTCCTACTTCTTTCTGCACCCTTCTTCCCTTTTTCAATACCTCACTTGCCTCTATCTGTACCTCTCTAGCCTCTTTCTGCACTTCTTTTGCCTCTTTCTGCACCTCTCTTGCTTCTTTCTGCACTTCTCTTGCTTTTTTTATGTACCTCTCCTGCTTCTTTCTGCAGCCTTCTTCCCTTTTTCTACACCTCTCTTGCCTCTTTCTGTACCTCTCTTGCTTCCTTCCGCACTTCTCTTGCTTCTTTTTGCAACCCTCCTACTTCTTTCTCCACCCTTTTTCCCTTTTTCAATACCTCACTTGCCTCTATCTGTACCTCTCTAGCCTCTTTCTGCACTTCTCTTGCCTCTTTCTGTACCTCTCTTGCTTCTTTCTTCACTTCTCTTGCTTCTTTCTGCACTTCTCTTTCTTTTTTATGTACCTCTCCTGCTTCTTTCTGTAGCCTTCTTCCCTTTTTCTACACCTCTCTTGCCTCTTTTTGTACCTCTCTTGCTTCCTTCCGCACTTCTCTTGCTTCTCTCTGCACCTCTCCCGCTTCTTTATGCATCCTTATTCCCTTTTTTACACCTTTCTTGCTTCTTTCTGTACTTCTTTTGCTTCTTTCTGTACTTCGCTTGCCTCTTTCTGCACATCTGTTGCCTCTTTCTACACCTCTCTTGCGTCTTTCTGCATTTCTCTTGCTTCTTTCTGTATTTCTCTTGCTTCATCCTGCACCTTTCTTGCTTCTTTCTGTACCTTCCTTGCCTCTTTCTGCACCTCCCTTGCAAATTTCTGCACCCCTCTGGTCCCTTTCTGCACCTCTGTTGCTTCTTTCTGCACTTCTCTTGCCTTCTTTTTCTGCAACCCTCTTTCCTCTTTTGACTCTTTCAGAACTACTTTTGCCTCCTCTTTCTGCATCCCTCTTCTCTCTTCTGCACCACTCTTGCCTATTTCTGTACCTCTTTTGCCTCTTTATACACCTCTCTTCCCTCTTTTTGCATCTCTCCTGCCTGTTTCTGCCCTTCTCTTATCTCTTTCTGGACCTCTGATGCTTCTTTATGCAAATGGCTTGCCTCTCTCTGCTTCCCCGTTGCCTCTTTCTGTACTCCTCTTCCCTCTATTTGCCCCTCTCTTGCCTCTTTATGCACCCGTTGTGTCCCTTTCTGCACCTCTCTTCCTTCATTTGCAACCATCCTGCTTCTTCCTACACCCTTCGTCCCTTTTTATACCTCACTTGACTCTTTCTGTGCCTCTTTTGCCTCTTTATGCACCTCTGTTGCTTCTTTCTGCACTTCTCAAGCCTTGTTTTTCTGCATCCCACTTCCCTCTTCTGCACCCTTCTTCCCTTTTTTACACCGCTCTAGAATCTTTCAGCACCTCTCCTGCTTCTTTCTGCACCTTTTTACCTTTTTCTATACCTCTCTTGCTTTTTTCTGCACCTCTCTTGCCTCTTTCTGCACCCTTTATTGCTTTTTCTGTACCATTCTTGCCCCTTTCTGTACCTCTCTTGCATCTTTCGGCACCTCTCTTGCCTCTTTCTGCACTTCTGTTGCTTCTTTCTGAACTCTTTTTGCCTCCTCTTTCTGCACCTATCTTCCCTCTTCTGCACCTTTCTTGCCTCTGCCTGTAGTTCTCTTGCCTCTTTCTCCACCTTTATTACCTCTTTCTGCACCCCTGTTCCCTCTTTTTGCATCTCTCCTGCCTGTGTCTGCCCCTCTCTTACCTCTTTCTGCACATCTGTTGCTTCTTTCTGCACTTCTCTTGCGTCTTTCTGTACCCCTGTTGCCTCTTTCTGCACTCCTCTTCCCTGTATTTCTACCTTTCTTGGCTCTTTCTATACCCCTCTTGCCCCTTTCTGCATCTCTCTTGCTTCTTTCTGCACTTCTCTTCCTTCTTTTTGCAACCCCCCTGCTTCTTTCTGCACCTTTCTTCCCTTTTTCAATACCTCAATTGCCTCTTTCCGTACCTCCCTTGCTTCTTTCTGCACCATTGTTGCTTCTTTCTGCACTTCTCTTGCCTCCTTTTTCTGCATCCCTCTTCCCTCTTCTGTACCTCTCTTGCCTCTTCCTGCAGTTCTCTTGCCTCTTTCTGTACCTCTCTTGCTTCTTTCTATACCCCTCTTGTCCCTTTCTGTACCTCTCTTGCTTCTTTCTGTACTTCTCTTCCTTCTTTTTGCAACCCTCCTGCTTCTTTCTGCACCTTTCTTCCCTTTTTCAATAGCTCACTTGCCTCTTTCTGTACCTCCCTTGCTTCTTTCTGCACCTCTGTTGCTTCTTTCTGCACTTCTCTTGCCTCCTTTTTCTGCATCCATCTCCCCTCCTCTGCACCTCTCTTGCCTTTTTCTGCACCTCTCTTGCTGATTTCTGCACTTCTCTTGCTTCTTTCTGCACCTCTCTCGCTTCTTTCTGCACATGTCTTCTCTTTTTCTGCATCTCTCTTGCCTCTTTCTGTACTTCTCTTGCCTCTTTCTGCACCATGCTTGCTTCTTTCTGCACCCTTCTACCCTTTTACCGTGCCTCTCTTGTCTCTTTCTGTACCTTTCTTGCTTCTTTCTGCTCCTCTGTTGCTGTTTTCTGCACTTGTCTTGCCTCTTTTTCTGCACCTCTCTTGCCTCTTTCTGTACTTCTCTTGCCACTTTCTGCACCTCGCTTGCTTTTTTCTGTACCTTTCTTCCCTTCTTCAATACCTCACTTGCCTCTTTCTGTACCTCCCTTGCTTCTTTCTGCACCTCTGTTGCTGCTTTCTGCACTTGTCTTGCCTCCTTTTTCTGCATCCGTCTTCTATTCCTCTCTTGCCTCTTCCTGCAGTTCTCTTGCCTCTTTCTGCACCTCTCTTTCTTCTTTCTGTACTTCTCTTTCTACTTTGTGCACCTCTCCTGCTTTTTCTGCACCCTTTTCTACACCTCTCTTGCCTCTTTCTGTACCTCTCTTGCTTCTTTCTTCACATCTGTTGCTTCTTTCTGCACTTCTCTTGCCTCCTTTTTCTGCATCCCTCTTCAATCTTCTGCACCTCTTCTGCCTCTGCCTGCAGTTCTCCTGCCTCTTTTCACACCTCCCTTGCTTCTTTATGCATTTCTCTTGCTTCTTTATGCATCTCTCCTGCATCTTTCTGCACCCTTCTTCCCTTTTTCTACACCTCTCCTGCCTCTTTCTGTACCTCTTCTGCTTCTTTCTGTACTTCTCTAACCTCTTTCTTCACTTAACTTGCCTTTTTCTACACCTCTCTTGCTTCTTTTTGCACTTCTCTTGCTTCTTTATGAACCTCTTCTGCTTCATTCTGCATCCTTCTTCCCTTTTTCTACACCTCTCTTGCCTCTTTCTGTACCTCTCTTGCTTCTTTCTGTACTTCTCTTGCCTCTCTTTGCACCTCACTTGCTTCTTATTGCACTTCTCTTGCAACTTTCTGCACCTCTCCTGCTTCTTTCTGCACCCTTCTTCTCTTTTTCTGCACCTCTCTTGCCTCTTTCTGTACTTCTCTTGCCTCTTTCCGTACTTCTCTTGCCTCTTTCTGCACCTCTCTTGCTTCTTTCTGCACCCTTCTTCCCTTTTAGAGTGCCTCATTTGCCTGTTTCTGAACCTCTCAAACTCTTTCTAAACCTTTCTTCCTTCTTTCTGCACCTCTTTCTTTTTCTGCATCTTTTGTGCCTCCTTCTGCACCCCTCTTATCCCTTTCTGCACCTCTCTTGCTTCTTTCTGCTCTTCTCTTGCCTCCTTTTTCTGCTTCCCTCTGCCATATTCCTTACCTCTCTTACCTCTCTTGCCATTTCCTGCAATTCTCTCTCCTCTTTATGTACCTCTCTTGCTTCTTTCTGCTCTTCTCTTGCTTCTTTTTAGAACCCTCCTGCTTCTTTCTGCACCCTTTTCCCTTTTTCAATACCTCACATGCCTTTTTCAGTACCTCTCTTGCGCCATTCTGCAACTCTGTCGCTTCTTTCTGCATTTCTCTTGCCTCCTTTTTCTGCATCCCTATATCCTCTTCTCTTCCTCTCTTGCCTCTCCCTGCAGTCCTCTCTCCTCTTTACGCACATCTATTGCTTCTTTCTGCTCTTCTCTTGCTTCTTTCTGTAACTCTCCTGTTTTTTTCTGCACCCTTCTTCCCTTTTTCTACACCTCTCTTGCCTCTTTCTGTACCTCTCTTGCTTCCTTCTGCACTTCTCTTGCTTCTTTCTGTACTTCTACTGCTTCTTTATGCACCCTCATTCCCTTTTTTTACACCCCTATTGCCTCTTTCTGTATATCTCTTGCTACTTTCTGTACTTCTCTTGCCTCTTTCTGCACCCTTTATTGCTTTTTCTGCAACTCTCTTCTTGCCTCATGCTGTACCTCTATAGCTTCTTTCTGCACCTCTGTTGCTTCTTTTTGAACTTATTTTGCCTACTCTTTCTGCACCCATCTCCCCTCTTCTGCACCTCTCTTGCCTCTGCCTGCAGTTCTCTTTCCCCTTTCTACATCTTTATTGCCTGCTTCTGCACTCCGCATCCCTGTATTTGCACCTCTCTTGCTCTTTCTGTACCCCTCCTGTCCCTTACTGCACCTCCCTGGCTTCCTTCTGCACTTCTCTTCCTTCTTTTTGCAACCTTCCTGCATCTTTCTGCACCCTTCTCTACTTTTCAATACCTCACTTGCCTCTTTCTGTACTTTTCCTGCTTCTTTCTGCACCTCTATTGCTTCTTTCTGCACTTCTCTTGCCTCCTTTTTCTGCATCCCTCTTCCTTCTTCTGCACCTCTCCTGCCTCTTCCTGCAGTTCCCTTGCCTCTTTTTGCACCTCCCTTCCTTCTTTCTGCACTTCTCTTACTTCTATTTGCACCTCTCCTGCTTTTTCTGCACCCTTCTTCCCTTTTTCTATACCTCTCTTTCTGTACCTCTCTTGCTTCTTTCTGTACTTCTCTTGCCTCTTTCTGCACCAAACTTGCCTCTTTCTACACCTTTTTAGCTTCTTTCAGCAAGTTCTCTTGCCTCTTACGACACCTTTCTTGCTTCTTTCTGCACTTCTCTTGCTTCTTTCTGTACCTCTCCTGCTTCTTTCTGAAACCTTCTCCTCTATTTTTGCACCTCTCTTTCCTCTTTCTGCACCTCTCTTGCTTCTTTCTGCACTCTTCATCCCTTTTACTGTGCCCCTCTTGCTTCTTTCTGCACTTCTCTTGCCTCCTTTTTCTGTATCCCTATTCCCTCTTCTGCACCTCACTTGCCTCTTCCTGCACTTTTCTTGCCTCTTTCTCCGCCTCTCTTGCTTCTTTCTGCAATTCTCTTGCTACTTTTTCCATCTCTCCTGCTTCTTTCTGCACCCTTCTTTCCTTTCTTTACACCTCAATTGCCTCTTTCTGTACCTCTTTTGCTTCTTTCAGTACATCTCTTGCCTCTTTCTACAACTCACTTGCCTCTTTCGTCACCTCTCTTGGTTCTCTCTACAGTTCTCCCCCTCTTTCAGCACCTCTCTTGCTTCTTTCTGCACTTCTTTGGCTTCTATCGGCACCTCTCCTGCTTCTTTCTGCAACCTGCTTCTCTTTTTCTGCACCTCTTGCCTCTTTCCATACTTCTCTTGCCTCTTTCTGCACGTCTCTTCTTTCTGTACCTCTTCTGTTTCTTTCTGCACCCTTCTTGCCTTTTTCTACACCTCTCTTGCCTCTTTCTGTACCCCACTTGCTTCCTTCTGTACTTCTCTTGCTACTTTCTGCACCTCTCCTGATTCTTTCTGCATCCTTATTCCCTTTTTATACACCTCGTTTGCCTCTTTCTGTACTTCTCTTGCTTCTTTCTGTACTTCTCTTGCCTCTTTCTGCACCCTTTGTTGCTTTTTCTGCACCTCTTCTCTTGCCTCATGCTGTACCTCTATTGCTTCTTTCTGCACCTCTGTTGCTTCTTTCCGAACTTCTTGTGCCTGCTCTTTCTGCACCCATCTTCCCTCTTCTGCACATCTCTTGCCTCTGCCTGCAGTTCTCTTGCCCCTTTCTGCACCTCTATTGCCTCTTTCCGCACCCCTGTTCCCTCTGTCTGCATCTCTCCTGCCTGTTCCTGCCCCTCTCTTACCTCTTTCTGTACCTCTCTTGCTCCATTCTGTATCCCTGTTGCCTCTTTCTGCACTCATCATCCCTGTATTTGCAGCTCTCTTGCCTCTTTCAGTGCCCCTCTTGTCACTTTCTGCACCTCTCTTGCTTCTTTCAGCAGTACTCTTCCTTCTTTTTGCAACCCTCCTGCTTCTTTCATCACCCTCCTTCCTTTTTTTATACCTCACTTGCCTCTTTCTGTACATCTCTTTCTTCTTTCAGCACATCTGTTGCTTCTTTCTGCACTTCTCTTGCCTCCTATTTCTGCATCCCTCTTCACTCTTCTGCCCCTCTCTTGCCTCTGCCTGCAGTTCTCTTGCCTCTTTTCGCACCTCCCTTGTTTCTTTATGCACTTCTCTTGCTTCTTTTTGCATCTCTCCTGCCTCTCCTGCTTCTTTCTGTACTTCTCTTGCCTCTTTCTTTACCTCTCTTGCTTCTCTCTGCAGTTCTTCCCCTCTTTCAGCACCTCTCTTGCTTCTTCCTGGACTTCTCTGCTTCTATTGGCACCTCTCCTGCTTTTTTCTGCAACCTGCTTCTCTTTTCTGCATCTCTCTTGCCTCTTTCCGTACTTCTCTTGCCTCTTTCTGCACCTCTCTTGCTTCTTTCTGCACCCTTCTTCCCTTTTACCTTGCCTCTTTTGCCTCTTTCTTAACCTCTCTAAGCTCTTTCTACACATCTCTTCCTTCTTTATGCACCTCTTTCTTTTTCTGCATCTCTCTTGCCTCTTTCTGCACCCCTCTTTTCCCTTTCTGCACCGCTCTTTCTTCTTTTTGCACTTCTCTTGCCTTCTTTTTCTGCATCCCTCTTCCCTATTCTGTACCTCTCTTGCCTCTACCTGCAGGTCTCTCTCCTCTTTATGCACATCTCTTGCTTCTTTCTGAATTTCTCTTGCTTCTTTTTGCAACCCTCCTGCTTCTTTCTGCACAATTCCTCCCTTTGTCAATTCCTCACTTGCCTCTTTCCTTACATCTCTTGCCACATTCTTCAACTCTGTTGCTTCTTTCTGCACTTCTCTTGCCTCCTGTTTCTGCATCCCTCTTTAATCTTCTCTATCTCTCTTGCCATTCCTGCAGTTCTCTCTCATCTTTATGCACATCTGTTGCTTCTTTCTACACTTCTCTTGCTTCTTTTTGTACCTCTCCTGTTTCTTTCAGCACCCTTCTTGCTTTTTTCTACACCTCTCTTGCCTCTTTCTGTACCTCTCTTAGCTTCATTCTGCACTGCTCTTGCTTCTTTCTGCACCTCTCCTGCTTCTTTCTGCACCCTTATTCCTTTTTTATACACCTTTATTGCCTCTTTCTGTACGTCTCTTGCTTCTTTCTGTACTTCTCTTGCCTCTTTCTGCACCCTATATTGCTTTTCCTGCACCTCTTCTCTTGCCTCATGCTGTACTTCTCTTGCCTTTTTCTGTACCCTTTATTGCTTCTTTCTGCACCTCTGTTTCTTCTTTCTGAACTTCTTTTGCCTGCTCTTTCTGTACCCATCTTCCCTCTTCTGTACCTCTCTTGCCTCTGCCTGCAGTTCTCTTAACCCCTTCTGCACCTTTGTTGCCTCTTTCTGCACCTCTGTTCCCTCTGTCTGCATCTCTCCTCTCTGTTCCTGCCCCTCTCTTACCTCTTTCTGTGCCTCTCTTGCTCCATTCTGTACCCCTGTTGCCTCTTTCTGCACTACTCATCCCTGTATTTGCACCTCTCTTGCCTTTTTCTACACCCCTCGTGTCCCTTTCTGCACCAGACTTGCTTCTTTCTGCACTTCTCTTCCTTCGTTTGCAACCCTCCTGCTTCTTTCTGCACCCTCCTTCTCTTTTTCAATACCTCACTTGCCTCTTTCTGTACCTCTCTTGCTTCTTTCTGCACCACTGTTGCATTTTTCTGCACTTCTCTTGCCTGTTTTTCTGCATCCCTCTTCCCTCTTCTCCACCTCTCTTGCCTGTTCCTGCAGTTCTCTTACCTCTTTCGGCAACCTTCCCTTGCTTCTTTCTGTACCACTGTTGCCTCTTTCTGCACTCCTCATCCCTGTATTTGCACCTCTCTTGCCTTTTTCTATACCCCTCTTGTCCCTTTCTGTACCTCCCTTTCTTCTTTCAGCACTTCTCTTGCCTCTTTCTGTACCTCTCTTGCCTCTTTCGATACTTCCCTTGCTTCTTTCTGCACTTCTCTTGCCTCTTTATGCACTCTTCTTCCCTTTTTCTATACCTCTCTTGCCTCTTTCTGTACTTCTCTTGCATATTTCCGTACTTCTCTTGCCTCTTTCTGCACCTCTTTTGCCTCTTTCTACACTTCTCTTGCTTCTTTCAGCATTTCTCTTGCTTTTTTCTGCACCTTTCCTGCTTCTTTCTGCACCCTTCTTCCCTTTTTTTACACCTCTCTTGCCTCTTTCTGTACTTCTGTTGCTTCTTTCTATACTTCTCTTGCCTCTTTCTGTACCTCGTTTGCCTCTTTCTACACCTCTCTTGCTTCTTTCTGCATTTCTCTTGCTTCTTTCTGCACCTCTCTTCCTTCTTTCTGCACTCTTCTCCCCTTTTAATACACCTCTCTTGCTTCTTTCTGCACATCTCTTGCCTTTTTCCGTACCTTGCTTTCCTTTTCTACACCTCTCTTGCTTCGTTATGTCCTTCTTTAGCATCTTGCAGTACCTCTCTTACTTATTTCTCTACCCGTCTTGCATCTTTCTGCACTTCTCTTGCTTCTTTCTGCTCCTCTCCTGCTTCTTTATGCAGCCTTCTTCCCTTTTTCTGCACCCCTTGCCTCCTTCTGCACCTCTTTCTGTACCTTTCTTGCTTCTTTCTACACTCCACTTGCATCTTTCTGCACTTCTCTTGCCTCTTTCTGCACCTCTCTTGCTTCTTTATTCACTTCTCTTGCTTCTTTCTGCACTTCTCTTGCTTTTTTATGTACCTCTCCTGCTTCTTTCTGCATCCTTCTTCCCTTTTTCTACACCTCTCTTGCCTGGAGTTCTGGACTTTTTGGTTCCGTCCAGAGGTGTCAGGGTACAACACCCAAAGACCCCGGAGTCCCACCTGCCTTGGTGCACAAATGAACAGAAACACGGGCTTCTCGATGGTGGCGTCAAAGACCAAAGGTTTATTACTGCAGGGACACAGAAGTCACAGAATCTACACACGGGCAGAATCTAGGAGACTGTTCGATTTGTACATTGAGGGTTGCTCCTTATATACCAAAAATTGTGCTCTAGGCAAATATTTCACATGTCGGTACATTCCCAAACCTTTTGTGTCTCTAAACAATAAATATTTGGCGTTACACAGGAACTGTCGATAATATCTGATACCAAACATCACGAAGAGGGGTTCCCACCAGTCCATCACAATCCCTTGTCAATATTGCATTCAAGACCCGGACCGCCTCATCGTAAAGTTCGTTACCTCCCCCTAATAAAGGCCCAGAAGGAAAAGGAGCAGAGCCAGGTGCAGAAGATAGAAAACGGGATAAGAGATGTTTGTGGGTTGTAAATGGGCAAGGCTACCGGCTTCGGCCGCCTAATCATGATCAGGTACAATGGACAGGAAAACCAGTTCAGGTGGGCTGGCCTCGGGCAGAGGAGGCAGCCTTTGTCGAGTCATGCAGCTTCAGCGTGATCTGGTTTAAGGTGCACGTGTCATGTAAGAGGTGAATCTCCGGCTAAGGCTACGTGTCTTTAATCAAAGTGAAGTGAATGAAATGATCAGAGGCTATTGCATATGTGAGGGCAAGGAACCACAAAAATGGCGGCCACGATCTAAGATGGATGCCGTGTGTATATCAGAAATGTGTCAGTGGAAGGAGTGCTCTTGCTCGTAGCGTAGCGAAAACACTAGGATATACTAAATGGATCATTTGCGGTTCGCTGATACTAATTTTATGTATTTCCGACAAACTTGAAAACACGGGTTCAAGTCGTCACGGAACCGTCACGGAACCTCAGACCCTCCTTTTGCCCTTACATAGGCAATTACTCAATCTATGTCTGAATCTAGTTCTATGCTCATCAGGTCAGTGACATGTTGTTGTATCATCATCCTTTCTCGTGTCTTTTCTCCAAATGCAGGTGGTTTCCTAAAACAGGTTGTAGCACAAAGACTACACAGAGCAGGACCACACTGGATAATCAGACAACATGAGAATAGTAATATTAAGATGACACCAATGACCATTAGAACCTTCCATCCCCACGCTGAGATCAGAGTCCAAACCCACTCCATAAAGGACCAGTTTCCCTCATCTACATGTATGGAGTCCGAAATCTTGTGCAACTTAGAGATCGCCTCGTAAACTGTTGGAGCATTATTAGGAATAAAGACACAGCAGCTCGATTGGATCATTCTGCATACCCCACCTCGATCTGCAAGTATAACATCTAGAACCATACGGTTCTGCAATGTCATGAGCCTATCCGCCTGAAGCTCAGCTGTCAGATTGCTAAGGGCACCAGCAGTTTCGGTAATAGTAGATTCAACTACCCGTGTTAGCTGACGTATGTTTCTACTATTGGCCATAGGCCCCCAGAACGGAAGGAAGCCTTTGAAGAAGTCTCCAGCTTCCTGACCAGCGGTATCTTCCTTACTGAAAACACCTCTAGCTACTCTTATTCTGTGGTAATCCGGTGAAGCAGTGTATGTCGGAGGCAATAATCGAGCAATATAACATGAACCTGAAAAGTCAGCAGGCAACCATGTATAAGCTCTGTCTCGACAGATGAAGTAGGTACCCCTGGCAGTAAGGAAGGCAGGGGAAGAGTTAGCCGGAAACACATAAGTCTCTACGCACTCACTCCTCCCTAGCTGAGCTCTCGGATTTCTCCCATTACCTTGCAAACAGACCTGACCTCGGTGAGGTACGACCCAGATTGGAGTTGAGCTTTTACGCTTGCTTTCTCCTAAACTAAGGCGATACTCTGAAGTATTCCAACTTAAATATACTCGCAATTCGTCTCTAGGGTAAGATGGAGTATTATTGACGTCTTTGATCATGTCAATAATTCCCTGGACTAAAGCTTTGTTGGCAGAGTTATATTTAGTGGAGCGTGGTGGGCGTGGAGGATAGGTCTCAAGAGCATAAGCAAAGATGGTTTGAAGGGCCTGAAATGATCCATTGTAGCTGAAAGGCAAAACCAGATAGGGAATACCTTTATCCATAGTGTGGGGTATCAAGCCACACACCCAACAGTCTGTCGTGTTAACTACCAGTTGGTGTTGGTGCAAGAGCTGTACAAAAGTATTATTAATGAATTCTGAGCGTCGAGCTTGCTCATGTTCCGGAAACGAGTGAAAAGAGTGTATAGAAGAAACAGTAGAAATAGCAGGATCAAGGGGAGGTACTGTAGATACTGGCACAAAAATCAAATTTATGCTAAAGACAATTCCACCCACCAGTGTTGCTAAAACAATCAAAAATGTAATGGCACATTGCATCAAGAAACATTTGCTATGAAGAATTCTATTTAGTCTGTTTCTGCGAACGTAAATCACATTTTCTCGTTGCAGCGCAGGAAGTTCCATCTTCTACAATCCGCTCGCGACCACTGATGATGTGTACGTAGATGAAAATGCCTCTGTTAGCCCTGGGAGTTCCCAGTACTAACAGAAAGATCGACCTTGTGTCAGACCCCTGCAAATTCAAACTAGGCACACAGCCACGACCCTACGGCTACCCAGACGGCAAGGCAATTTATTAAAAACAATAAACAATAGCAAACTTCCTGGCTGAAAAGCAAAAAAGTCCAATGTATATAAATATCAAAATCACAATATGCAGTTGCCTGCTTTATAAGTTCGTTTTATGGCTTCTAAGGTTGTATCTTTTCCTTGCTGGTACTGTTTGATCGGAAAATAGTGTATCACTAGCAGCTGTTGCAGAGTTTACGTTCGCAGATGGCAAAGTTTCTTCTGATGCTGGAGACAAATGTTCAATGTTCAAAGTAGTCTTTTCAAGAGGAGAGTCACGTTTCAAAGTGTCAGAAATCAAATCGGCATCGCTGAAAGGGACAAATTTTGGAGTTATTTCAGATTCGGAGGCACCAATTCCCTTCTTCACCCAGTCGTCGTAGGGCAGCGGCAGTGGAACACGCTTTACGTGAGAAGCGTGGATCCAGTTCTTCCGGCCAGCAACACGTACAGCTGTCCTCGTTGCCAGCAGGATTTGGAAGGGGCCGATGTAGCGAGGCTGAAGATTCTTTGTCCTCGCGAAGTTCCGGACCACTATGAAGTCACCCGGTTTCAGTTGATGCCCTGGACTCTCCGGAGGCTTTGGCAAAGCATCAAAAACCTGTTGATGAATAAGACTTAATTTAGCAGTCAAGTCATAAAGATAGTCTATCAACATAGGATATTCAATGGAGCAGAATTGTTTAGGCCTTGGCACACCCCAGACATTTGCCGGGCGGCCAAATACAATCTCATATGGAGAAAGCCCTATTCTAGAATGCACTGTTGCTCTCGTTGATAACAAGGCCAAAGGAAGTGCGTCTGGCCAAGCCAAACCTGTGGATGCTTGAATTTTGGCTATTTTAAGCTTGAGGGTGCCATTGTAACCCTCGACTAAACCAGCAGACTGGGGATGGTTCGCACTATGAAATTTTTGTTTCAATCCTAGACCAGCACACACACTCTGCATAACTTTCCCTATAAACTCACTTCCGTTATCTGACCATACAATCCGTGGCATTCCATACCTAGGGAAAAATTCTTTGAGAAGAATTTTGGCAGTTGATAAAGCAGTGTTGTCCTTTAGTGGGTATGCTTCTATCCACCTGGAAAAAGCACAAACTACCACCAGGACGTATTTTAAATTGTTGCAGCGTTCCATGTGAATGAAGTCTAACTGTATTACTTCAAAGGGACAGGAAGGAGGAGCAAAATGACCAGCTGGAGTTGGAGTTCCCTTGCCAGGATTATGCATCAAGCACACCATACAATTTTTCACCACTCTCTCTGCACACTTACTGATTCCCTCATTCTTCCAAACCGGAGCTAACATCTTACATATCCCTTTAGAACTTATGTGCGCCACTCCATGCGCCATCGTCACTACTGCAAGCACATACGCATCAGGCAACATCCAACGCTGCTGTTCTGTCAAATCGATCCAACATCCATTCGAGTCCAATTTGCCCGTACTTTCTCTCCATACGCGTTTCTCTTCCTCAGTCGCTTCTTTCTGAATCTCTTTCACACTTTCCATTGTGTCCTCACACATTCCAGACTCAGCAATCCATCTTGCAGACGTAGCAACATACATTCTACTCATCATGTCTCTAGCTGTCTGTTTAGCGGTTTCATCAGCAAAGGCATTTCCCCGACCAACATCATCCGTGATTGCTTTATGAGCACTGCACTTCACAATCGCAACTTCAGTCGGTAAGGTTAGAGATTCTAACAAGTCGTTAACTAGCTGACCATGTTGAATCTTAGTCCCATGGGACGTAATGAAACCCCTTTCTCTCCACAACCGGCCAAAACTATGGGCCACGCCAAATGCGTACTGACTATCTGTAAACACATTCACTCTCTTTCCCTCAGCTAAAACACACGCTCTCGTAAGAGCTATTAACTCTGCAGCTTGGGCAGAATTCTGACTCACTCTTGCAGTCTCCACAATCGTCTTCAAAGTCGTTACCGCGTAGGCAGCAGTCACATCACCATTCTCCAATTTAAAACATGACCCGTCCACATACAGCGTACCATCTGGGTCGGATAGAGGAGTATCTCTCAAGTCGATACGACCTTTTGTCTCTTCCTCCGTTTTGAAATAACAGTCATGTGGCTCAGAATCACTCGACTCTTGATCAGTCGGCAACAATGTTGCTGGGTTCAATACATTGCATCTTTTGATCTGAATATGACTCGCTAATAACGTCAGCTCGTAACCAGATAATCTCGCACTAGTAAGGTGTTGTGTCTTCGTTCGGTTCATGAGTGTGTCCACTGCATGAGGAACCATGACCACTAGCATATTGTTCATCACCAAACCAGCAGATTGTCGAATGGAAGCTGCAGCTGCCGCTGTAGCCCTCAAACAACTAGGCAATGCTCTAGCTACCGGATCTAATGTTGATGAGAAATACGCACAAGGGCGTTGTTTATCACCAAACTTCTGTGTCAAGACACTCAACGCGCAACCTTCTCTTTCGTGAACGTAGAGCGTGAATGGCTTACTGTAATCAGGTGTGCCCAATACAGGAGCTGAACACAAAGCTTTTCGTAATTCAGCAAAACTCTTTTGACATTCATCAGACCATGGCACCGGACTCGGAACATTTTTCCCAGTCAAAGCTACCAATGGCTTTGCTAAAAGTGAAAAATTTGGGATCCATTGCCTACAGTAAGAGGTAATACCTAGAAAGGCACGTACTTCCCTCTGTGTGCGTGGAACACTCATCTGCGTAATTGCTTTTATTCTTTCTGGGGTCAACTTCCTTCCCTCCTTTGACAAGAGATGACCTAAGTAGGTTACTTCTTGGCAGCAATATTGCATTTTGGAAGGTGACACCTTATGATTCAAATTAGACAAATGATGCAATAGTGAAATTGTAGCTGCCTTGCAAGTTTCCTTGTCATCGGCAGCCACCAAAAGATCATCTACGTACTGTACTAGGGCAGAACCTGGAGGAAGGACAAAAGAATCTAACTGGTTTTTTAAAGCTTGACTGTAAATAGATGGACTTTCACAGTAGCCTTGTGGAGCGCGTTTAAATCTGAAACTGCGACCTCCTAAACAGAAGCCAAAAATATCTCTGCTTTCCTCGGCTATCGGAATGCTGAAAAAGGCATTCTTCAAGTCGATGACTGAGAACCAATTGGCTGTAGCGGGAATCAATGTTAGCAAGGCAGTAATGTCTGGCACTACAGGAAACTGCGGAATTACAATCTTATTAACTTCTCTAAGGTCTATGACAAACCTATAGACTGGAGGCTTTGTAGGATCTGTTCGTTTCAAAATCGGCAATACAGGACTATTACAAACATTTCCTCGCGTTTCTTCAACCACACCTTTTTTAATCAAATCTTGCACAATCAATAAGAGTGCACGCTCACCTTCATTCGATATTTTATATTGAGGAATTCTTGGAAATTTCACATTCGCTTTCAATGTTACTACATACGGTGGAATCTCTAGTAGACCTACATCATTGGGACCAGTCGCCCAAAGAGAATCAGGGAGTGAACGTAGCTCCGGCGGGAGTTCGTCCATTGACAAGTACATCGGAGAGGTGAGTCTTTTACCCAAAGTAAGCTGTACTCCTTCCGGAGAACAGTACAATGTCGCATATAGTCGTTTTAACAAATCTAAACCAAGCAGATTTTCATTACAACCTGTCGTCAAAATTAAGGGTGCTTTCAATTGACACGGTCCAACAGAAATAGACAAAGGACCAGATATCGGGTTGTACACAGGGGCGCCTGAAAAACCTACGGAAACATTTGTTGAGCCAGACAAAGGTGCGCCAGGGAGTTTCGCATGCATGATAGAACTTTTTGCGGCACCAGTATCCAACAGAAACGGTTCGACTACACCTGATGTTGCTACTGCGACATAAGGCCCACTCTGATCCACTGGAACTGATACTACTCCCTCTCTCTGTCCATGGCTGTCCTAGTACCCATTTTGTTGAAATCCCTCTTCAACTTCACAATAATCCTCAACAAGATATTGCTGAGATCTATTCTGTTGAGCTGACTGTACATTTTGTTGATCAAAGTGATTAGAAGGACGATCATTCGTTTGTGGAGGCATAGCACCTCGTCCCCGACCTCTAGAATTCTGTGCAAAACCACCACGACCTCTCTGAGCTGCTGCCGCATTATTTTGCGCTAAAATCTGACAATCATTTTTATAGTGACCCTCTTTCTTACAGTACGCACACTGATTCCACTGGTATTGAGGCCTGGTCGAATTATAATCTGTCTTTTGATACGAATTCTGTTGCATATTAGTCTGATTCGTGCGAGGCGGATACGCCTGCTGTAAAAGAACTTTAGTCTTTAAATCTTTCGTTTTCTTCTCTGATTTCTCCTTTTCCTCTTTATCCCTATTTTCATAGTACTGTGCAGTCGCAAGTATTTGCGCTGTCGTAGATACAGCCCACGCACTTTCTGAGTCTTTCAATTTATTGCATAATTCGGGTAACAAATTATGCACAAATTTATCGACAAACAATCTCTGTCCTCCTTCAGTGCTCATATCCTGACCACTATGGTCTACAAAAGTCTCTTCGAACCTCGTGAAGAAGTCGGAGACACTTTCGTCTTTCTTCTGCTTGCATGCGGATAATTTATCCCAATTAACACGCAATGCTGGCATCAGAGTCTTCATTAAATCTATTATTCTGCCAGGAAGATTAGCAATTAGGGGTTCGGGTTTCGCACCACCTGTTTGTTGAGCATCTGCTGCAGTGATAGCTGCCCAATCACCACCTAAAGCAGCCTGATGATCCTCTCTACGAATTTTAGCCCACACTGGTTGTGGAACTACATTACCAAACAACATATCAATGTCGGCTAAGTTCATTATACAAGCCTCAACTGTCTGTGTCAATTCCTTGTAATATCCGGCTGGATTCTTACGTGGATCTGGCAAGGCCTGTTTCACTGCTAACACTTCTGCTCGCTTCCACGGAATATGTATCCATACTCTTTGGAACTGTGCTGGAGCAGCTGCAATACCCGCATTATCATCACGTTGTACTGCCTCGCGCCAAATTGGAGGAACTTCCCTCATAGGATATTGGCGACTTGGCTTCATTCTACCTTTCTCTAAATCTCTCGGGGAACGAAGAGATGGATCAATCCTAAAACTCAAAATGAGTTCCATCGCTTCCTTTATATTATCACCCACTATCATTCCAGCAGCAAACTCTTTTTGAATTTTAATTAAATCTTCCAAATCTGATTCGACATCGTCTTCTTCTATTTCCTCACGCAACAACGAGCACATCTCGTCGAAGACGTATCGCTGCGTTGGCTCTCCCCATTGCATAAATGTCTCTAACACATCTTTCGTACTATATCTTCTAACTTTTGTAATCCATCTGAGAGCTGTGGAGTCTAAAACTCCCCGTTCCTCAGTACTTGGAAGCTGACTCCGTCTCTGAACAGAGTCAGGAGTAGGAGTCTTAATCAAGGTTTTATATATAGGCGACAGCATATTAGTAACAGAATCAGTAATTCTTCGACGAACAGAAAGTGGAGTTAGTACACTCGCAGACATAGAGAACGCAGTAGAGGTAGGAATAGATGACGAAACAGTAGGAGTATCGAGGAAAATAGTTTGAGGACCAATAGGTACAGTGGTAGGTATAGGAGCGGGCAGTGCGGGAAGAGGAGGAGCTGTAGGAACATTTACATTCACCACAGGAGGTATAGGAACTTGATTCTGAGGAACAAGAACACCAGGTTGTCCAGCAACCGGCAATTGAACATCCGGTATAAGTGGAGCCGCAGCACCTTGTGCGTACGGTGGAGGCGACCGTAACAGATAAGATAGCAGAGGATCGTTTTCGGAATCCTCCAGTATCTTAGCCATTTTCGATGGCAAGGCAGGATAGCACTTGTCAATCGCTAAGTTACGCTCTCTAATGGCTACATCTATGGCTTTCTCACACTCGTCAGCCTGCAACTGCTTAGTCGCTTGCTCTAGAGTTAACTCTTCTAGTTCTTTTTGCTCTTTTTTCAACCTTTTCATTTCTCTCTGTTTGGATTCTTTCCGCCAATAACGAAAAGAGTCAAACATTGCCGGCCGGGCTTTCTTCCTAAACAATTTCGCTTCTAAATTGTCGAGAATCTCTTGTTCAAAACTACCATGCAGTGGCCAGCTAAGGACACCATCCTTCTTACAATAACGGACCCATATCTCATTATAAGTTATAGGACCCACACCATACTTACAATATAGGTCATATAGGGGAGTCCCAATCGGAGGAACCAGACAGGAATCCTCTAATTGTGAGTCACTGTTGCAACTAAAACAAGACAACATTTTCCGACTTACCATTCTCAGTCCGGAACACAAAACAAACAAACACGGAACAAATTGTGCACTTGAACCAAGAACTTAGGCCTACCAAAAACGAACTGATGTATCGATACCCAAAACTGAACCAAATAGATTATCGTAACCAGAACAACTAGTGATAATCTTACGAAACCAAACCAAACCAAGAACCGATCAAGGATTTTTAACAATCCTCACAAAAGTAACCAGCTAGCTATCACTAAATACTTAACTGAGTCACTGAAGACGTCACCAAGGAGAAACCCGTCACGTTTCGCTGTACTAAAGACTGCACCACTTCGGGTCCAAGACAGGGCGACGGTCAAGGCAACGGCCCACTGCAGCCGTCCTGAACGGGAACCCTCGTGGAAGAGAACTTCAGGGCCACTTTTGCGATATGCCGGGATCGATGAAGTGGGGCGCCTCCCTCAGGAATCTTCACACGAAGCTTCTCGAACTCTTCAGGCTTTTGGACCGGTACCGAATGACGTCGCCCCACGTTGGGCGCCAATTGGAGTTCTGGACTTTTTGGTTCCGTCCAGAGGTGTCAGGGTACAACACCCAAAGACCCCGGAGTCCCACCTGCCTTGGTGCACAAATGAACAGAAACACGGGCTTCTCGATGGTGGCGTCAAAGACCAAAGGTTTATTACTGCAGGGACACAGAAGTCACAGAATCTACACACGGGCAGAATCTAGGAGACTGTTCGATTTGTACATTGAGGGTTGCTCCTTATATACCAAAAATTGTGCTCTAGGCAAATATTTCACATGTCGGTACATTCCCAAACCTTTTGTGTCTCTAAACAATAAATATTTGGCGTTACACAGGAACTGTCGATAATATCTGATACCAAACATCACGAAGAGGGGTTCCCACCAGTCCATCACAATCCCTTGTCAATATTGCATTCAAGACCCGGACCGCCTCATCGTAAAGTTCGTTACCTCCCCCTAATAAAGGCCCAGAAGGAAAAGGAGCAGAGCCAGGTGCAGAAGATAGAAAACGGGATAAGAGATGTTTGTGGGTTGTAAATGGGCAAGGCTACCGGCTTCGGCCGCCTAATCATGATCAGGTACAATGGACAGGAAAACCAGTTCAGGTGGGCTGGCCTCGGGCAGAGGAGGCAGCCTTTGTCGAGTCATGCAGCTTCAGCGTGATCTGGTTTAAGGTGCACGTGTCATGTAAGAGGTGAATCTCCGGCTAAGGCTACGTGTCTTTAATCAAAGTGAAGTGAATGAAATGATCAGAGGCTATTGCATATGTGAGGGCAAGGAACCACAAAAATGGCGGCCACGATCTAAGATGGATGCCGTGTGTATATCAGAAATGTGTCAGTGGAAGGAGTGCTCTTGCTCGTAGCGTAGCGAAAACACTAGGATATACTAAATGGATCATTTGCGGTTCGCTGATACTAATTTTATGTATTTCCGACAAACTTGAAAACACGGGTTCAAGTCGTCACGGAACCGTCACGGAACCTCATGCCTCTTTCTGTACCTCTCTTGCTTCCTTCTGCACTTCTCTTGCTTCTTTCTGTACCTCTCCCGCTTCTTTATGCATCCTTATTCCCTTTACTACACCTTTCTTGCATCTTTCTGTACTTCTTTTGCTTCTTTCTGTACTTCGCTTGCCTCTTTCTGCATATCTCTTGCCTCTTTCTTCACCTCTCTTGCGTCTTTATGCATTTCTCTTGCTTCTTTCTGTGTTTCTCTTGCTTCATCCTGTACCTTTCTTGCTTCTTTCTGCACCTCCCTTGCCTATTTTTGCACCTCGTTTGCAAAATTCTGCACCCCTTCGGTCCCTTTCTGCACCTCTGTTGCTTCTTTCTGCACTTCTCTTGCCTCCATTTTCTACAACTCTCTTTCCTCTTCTGCCCCTCTCTTACCTTTTCCTGCAGTTCTCTAGCCTCTTTTGGTACCTCTCTTGCTTCTTTCTGCACTCTTCTTCCCTTTTACTACACCTTTCCTTCCTCTTTCTGCACATCTCTTGCCTTTTCATGCACCTCTCTTGCCTTTTCCTATACCTCTCTTTCTTATTTATGTCCTTCTCTTGCTTCTTGCAGTACCTCTCTTCCTTCTTTCTGTACCCCTCTTGCCTCTTTCTGCACTTCTCTTGATTCTTTCTGTTCTTCTCTTGCTTCTTTCTGCTCCTCTCCTGCTCCTTTATGCAGCCTTCTTCCCTTTTTCTGCACCTCTTGCCTTGATGTAAATATATAATTTACCGTCTTAATTTCTATGCAGGTAAGTACTTAATCAATAATAACTCAAATCGGAAAGAAAAAAACAGAGTCCGTGGTGTTAGAGTTCTTAGGGGTTTTATTCCTCAAAAAGGAATGGTCAAGACCAGGATATCATGTTCTTCCCACCACAGGGGTGGAAGAAGGGATAGAGCGCTACATTTTATTGACAGTACACATCTTATATACTTAATTTACACCATAGAAAGCAATGCAGTAGGCGTAACAGCTGAGAGAGGACAAGATAACAGTATCCACGTGTTACTAGTACGTAATCAGAAGGCGTGGACTAGGCGTGAATTAGAGGTGTGTGCTAGAAACGTCACAGGTAGGTGTCACAAGAGGGTGGCACTAAACAGAAATGTTGCAATGTCAGCAGAAATCGGAAGCTTGGATGCGCGCGCAGCTACATGACGTGTGATTGACGTGAAACTGGAGGGTGCAGGGGGCTTGACATTTACACTGACGGAAAGAGACAGAAGTCTGGCATGTCAGATCAACTTGTACTTCTATCATATCTGATATCTGATGTTTGGGAACCATATTATCTGGACGGGAAAGGTCTCTGGGGCAGAAGCTATTCTATACTGACTGTGAATGCGTGTATAAGCGCCTGGGTGTCTGCATGAGAAGCATGAGAAGCGTGGGGCCATGGGGCCTTCCATGGGAGCATGGTAACAGAGGCTATGAATTACTTGCACGGAGACAGGTTGGCCCTTTGCTCTGCAGATGAGGGGGATGTTTACTGAAACTAGTAGGCAGGAATGTATTTTCGAGGAGCGGAACAGATAACTCGAAGGTTATAGTCAGTCTTGGCAGGCAACAGGCTGAGCTGAGCGCAGTGGGCCGCGCTGGAAGTAAGTCAGAGTTCACGGGTACAGAGGCAGCCTGGGCTGAGGCTTTCAGAGTCAGAAGCCAGAAAAATGGCTCGATGGCAGAAATTCAGGGCCTACTTTGCTAGAGCTGAAAAACGTGTAAGGTACACTATAAAAAGACGTTGGCATAGCATACTTAGGAACGGACTATTTAACCCATTCAGGGTGGGTCTGAAAGAGGACATGTTAACGTTGGACGCAAATGTATTTGTGTCTTCATAGCTGGCACAGGAGGGAAGTTACATGCACTTTAAGCTGGTACATGGAGACGGTGGGGTACGCGCTAGGGAACACAACTTGACCATAGAATTTATATTTCCTCATTCCCTCCTTGTTCCCTACGGACCCTTCATGATATATCGATCCTCATGAATCGATCAGTTTGTTCTTGTAACATCATTTGCTCTTCTTTCTTTCTTTTACGTCCTGAAAGGAAACTGGAATGTTCAATACATGAAGTGGCACACAGTCCACAAATCGCTGGCCCACACTGTAAGCACAGGCAGCAACTGAATACTAGGACTAGGCCAATGCCTAGGAAGGATAGGATCTTCCATCCCCAAGTGGTTAACGTTGTCCAGAACCAACCGGACCAAGTCCAGGTGCCTGGATTCTGATGTATCTGATTTGCAATTTTATGAAGACGTGTAATAGCTTGATATACAGATGGTGCGTTTTGGGGAATGAAAACACAGCAACTTGACCCGATGACCTTACAGGCTCCGCCTCTATCTGCCAAGATGACGTCAATAACAAGACGATTCTGAAGGACAACAACCCGCATGGCGGACTGTTCTTCGGTTAAGTTACCTAGGGCGGAGGCAGTTTCATTCACTACTGCTTCAAGTGTTCTAGTTAATCTGCGTATTAGTTTACTATTTTGGACAGGGCCTAAAAGGAAAAAGAATCCTTTATTAAAATCGGTGTATTGCTCCCATGCCGTTTCAGTGTAGTCGACAAGTGAGATATCTCTTCTGAGTCTATTCTTTACTATGTTTGTATTTCTGTGATAATCAGGAGGAGCTAGAAAAACAGGTGGCAGAAGGAATGCAATATAACAGGTACCATCCCAGTCGGGAGGTAGGCGTATGTATGCGGTATGACCACAAACAAAATAGGAATGACTGATAGCTTTAAAGGACGATTTACCATGATCACTGAATTCGACCACAGTAGTACATTTACTATGACCTAAGTGTACTGAACCTTTCTTCCTGACACATAATTCACCAGTGACTGGTAATACTGACATAGCGGGCAGAACTGGTGCAGCTTCGGATTCAACAGTAAGAATCATAAGGTTAATTGTGTAATTACCTAGTCCATATACTTCATTTTCTAGATTAGTTCCTATTCTAATGGGGAGTCCCTCCTTATCCGGGGAGCAGACGTCGAGCAGGACCAAGTTCAAGTTTCCCCAAACCCAGCCCCCATCGAAAACAGCAATATCAGGATCTAAGGAATTAATTATTTTAAACCATGCACCACAGGAGCCATTGTGAGTGAACGGGTACGGAAAGAGGGGCAGAGCTCCCTTGTAATTCTGGTAAGGAGGGAGTCGGCCACATATCCAGCAGTTTGTAGCATTATTCGTCTGATGGGAATGATGTAGCATACTAATGAATGTATTGTTGCGCAGCGCAAGTCTGTAAGAAAGTTCATGTGGAGGTAACTCGCTAAAAGAATGTTCAGCAGATACATTGTAAGCAGATTGTTCACGCTTGAAAATAGGGTAATAGATAGGGAGAAGTATGCTTGCAACAATAATTAGAAGACTTAGAAAAAACATGATTAATAATGTCACTATACAGTGACTACGCAGTGATTTGCAGTATGTACGTTTCTTGAATTCTCTCTCTCTCTCTCTATCTCGATCTAGGGGATACATGTCAGAAACTATTTAACCGATTCACCTAGGGGAGGACTTAAACAATTAAACTGTCTGACTTGCTAGATCGGAGCTTTGATCTATATTCTTCTTGTGGAGTTTTCTCTCGTTCGGAAACCTTAAAGTCATTAGTTTTGATACAGTCTTTGGTGGGGGTGGACGAGCCTGGGTCTGGTTTCAGTTCATTGTATTTCTTGATATGGCTCGTGTGGACCCACCCCTTTCTTCCTTCCAGTTTTACTGCGGTCCTCGTTGTAAGAAGAACGGTCTTTGGCTCCTTCCAGCGGGGCTCCAGCGGACTTTTCCTGTCGAAATTTCGTACTAAAACTGTGTCGCCAGGACGGACATCATGTGGCTTCACATCAGCGTTGTCGGGAAAAGCTGCGGCAACCTGTGAACGACATGATTGGAGTGCAGACATCAAGGAGGCAAGGTAATCTGTCAACATATTGCAATCAACATCAGTAATTTTCTTAGGAATGGGCGTCCCCCACATATTTGGTGGTCTACCAAAGACCACTTCGTACGGGGATAGTCCTGATCTCGAGTGGGCAACCATCCTCATATAGAACAGTGCCACTGGCAGGGCGACTATCCAGTCGACCCCTTTCTCTTGACATATTTTAGCAAGGCGTGTCTTTAATGTCTGGTTATGCCTTTCTACAAGGCCTGCGGCTTCGGGATGTCGGACACAATGGAATCTCCACTGGTATCCTAGCAATAGGGAAACCTGCTTCATTAATTCGGATGAGAATGGCTGACCGTTATCTGAGTACACGACACGAGGCAAGCCGTACCGTGGGAGTGGTCGGAGCAGTGTAATCTGGGACTGGGTATGCTTCGGTCCAACGGGACAGTGCACAAACAATTACGAGGACATATTTGAATCCTCGACAACGGTCCATCTGGATATAATCCATCTGGAGGACTTCAAAAGGGTGATCGGGAAGATGAAATCCACCTTGCTCTACAGGGACGCTTTTACCTGGATTGAACTGACAACAGATCATGCAAGTACGCACTTTCTGTTTTGCTGCTGCTCGTAAGTGTTTATTGCTCCAAAGATTTTGTAAACTGTCTAACATCGCTTTTTCTCCTAGGTGTGCTGGACTATGTGCTGTATTGATCATGACTTGAACCATAGAATCAGGGAGAAACCATGTAGATTTTCCCTTCGTCATCCAACCTTGATCTGTCTGGATCCCTCCTAGTTCAGTCCATTTCTTTATTTCATCTGGAGTAGCATGTGCCTGAATATCGATTACATCTAGTGTGGGATCCCTGACTGTCATACAATTTGTCGGTCCTATTGTCTTTGTCACATCCGTTGTCTGAGTGTGAGTCAGTGCTGTATGTTTTGCTGTCTGGTCTGCCAGGTCGTTACCCTGGGAAACAGAATCTGTAACTTTAATATGTGCTTTACACTTCATGACAGATATGCCTGAAGGCAGATGTATTGCTTCTAACAGTGCTTGAATGAGGGGACCATGTTGGATCTTGGCACCATGAGAGGTCAGAAAACCTCGTTCTTGCCATAACATTCCGAAGTCGTGTACAACTCCGAACGCATAACGGGAATCAGTATATATATTAACATTTCTGTTCTTGGCTAGAATACAGGCTCGGGTCAGAGCAATAAGCTCTGCCGCTTGAGCGGACAGTGTGTCAATACGATGTGTTTTTTTTACTTCAGTTTCAGTGGTCACTGCATATGCGGCCACTAATTCTCCTGTACTTGTTCACATACATGAACCATCCACATAAAGTGTCAGGTCTGGATTTGTCAGTGGAACATCTGTTAAGTCTCGTCGGGGCTTCGTTACTGCATTAATGATTTCTATACAATCATGCGGGGCTGGATCTGTCATAATTGTAGGTAACAGTGTTGCGGGGTTCAGAATGCTGCAGCGTCTGATTTCTATGTGTGGCTGGAATAGCGTTAATTCGTAACCTGTCAGTCGTGCTATAGTCAAGTGTTGAGTCTGGGTTCTGTTTAACAGAACCTCTACAGAATGTGGAACTTGTACTGTTAACTGATGTCCTAAAACAATTGAATCGCTCTGTCTAATTGCTAATGCTGTTGCTGCTACAGACTTTAAGCACGCAGGGAGTGCCTGGGCTACTGAGTCCAATGTACTTGAGAAATAAGCGCAAGGCTTATGTGAACCTGCTTGATCTTGAGTGAGGACAGACAATGCTGTACCATCACGTTCTGTAACAAAAAGTGTAAACGGTTTGCTGTAACATGGTGTCGCTAAAACTGGTGCTTGACATAATGCTTTCTTTAGTTCCTCAAAGGCTTGTGTATGTTCCTGAGTCCAAGGGAGGACAGTCGAAGTCGCTGCCTCCTGTGTCGTTAACTGGATGAGTGGTTTAGCTAGAAGTGCATATTGAGGAATCCATTGTCTGCAGTACGAGGTGAGGCCTATAAAGGCCCGCACTTCCTTTTGTGTCTGGGGTCGTGGCATATTTACAATTAACTGAATGCGATCGGGAGTGAGCTGTCTCCCCACTTTGGACAGCAAGTGACCCAAGTACACAACTTGCTGAACACAGAATTGTAGCTTCGAAGGAGACACCTTGTGTCCCTTGTCGGCCAGAAAATGTAAGACTGTCAGTGATGCTTGTTCACATTCGGGCTCACTTCGTGCGGTGATCAGCAGATCATCGACGTATTGCAGTAAAGCAGTGTTAACTGGCATTTGAATACAATCTAGTTGTCTTTTCAGTGCTTGGCTATAGATGCTGGGGCTTTCTGTGAATCCTTGAGGTGCGCGGGAAAATTTGAAACTTCGTCCATTTAAACTGAATCCGAAGAGATATTGGCTCTCTGGATCAATAGGTACACTAAAGAAGGCGTTCTTGAGATCAATTACAGTGAAGAACGTCGCTTCAGAATCAATAGCAGTCAATAGGGAAGAGATATCAGGGACCACAGGGTACTGTGGTACAATGCATTTATTCAGTTCTCGCAGATCAATCACCAGCCGATATACTGGCGGTGCATTGGGGTCAGTACGTTTAAGAATTGGAATGATGGGTGAATTACAGATATTGGAGTCGGTCTCTACGACCACTCCTTGGGCTATGAGCTCTTCAATGATTTCCAATAAAGCCACTACAGCATCGGGTGGTAACTTGTATTGTCTGATTCGTGGTAGAACAACTCCTGTCTTGAGTGTAACACGGTATGGTGTGATATGCATACAACCTACATCAGTTGGGCCTGTTGCCCACAAGTGATCTGGTACATTTTTCAATCTGACATCGAATCCTCGTAAGACATAATGACCCTTGAAATCCCGCAGAAAGAGTCTAACCCCCTCCGGGGAACAGCAGATTATGGCTCCTAGAGCCTTTAATGTTTTAATTCCTAACAGATTCTCTGGGCATGATTTCGTAAGTAACAAGTCTGTAACTCGCGATAATGGACCCACAGCCAGGGGGACTGGTTCAGATACTTCATTTACAATGGGCTGTCCTGAAAAACCAAGGGAAACATTCTGTGAGCCTGAGAGGGGTGCCCCTGGGACTTCATTATGACTGATCGTTGTGCGGCTTGCCCCTGTGTCAATTAAAAACTTTCTATCTTTTCCCAATACTTGACTGTGTACATAAGGACCCTCTTGATCTACAGGAATTTCAATAAGAGGCAAGCCAAATTCCCTCTCTAGGCTGTTTCATGTGTATCGTTGATACTCTGGGTAAGCAGATTGGGCATACTGGTACATCTGTTGGGAAACTTGTTGAGTCGAAGCGGTGGGCTGTGGTACCGCTACTGTCTGTGCTGTGTGAGATGAAGCATGCGTAGGCTGTGTGTTCTGCATAGGTTGTACATTCTGTGAGGTCTGTTGCTGGGCCTGGTCTTGTCTTGGTGGATGCGGTCTTTCTTTAGTTTTACCTGTTGCTATGTTATGTTTCAGAACTGGACATTCATGTACGTAGTGACCTGGCTGCTTACAATAGTTGCATGTCCCTTTAACGGGAGCTGCAGTATGATTTGTCTGGGTCGTACCCTTTCTGTTTCCGTCGGTATGGACCGACTGGGCTACTAACATTTTCATTTTCGTGTCTTTCATACGTTTTTGTTCTTGATCCTGTTCTTCTCTAATTCTGTTCTGATGGTATTGTAACATCTGTAACATCTGTGATGGCGTATTTGCTTGCCATGTACTCTCAACCTTGTATACACGATTCTTGACTGCTAACAGGGAATTCTCAACTAACTTGGATACAAAAAGATGCGGGTACGACTCGCTACTTGGTTTAAGACCACTATTAATAATAAAACATTTCTCGAATCCTGAATAGAAGTCACTGGTATCTTCGTCGGGTTTCTGTTTACATGCTGAGATTGCATCCCAGTCTTCTTTTCTAGTTGTCAATAATCTTGGCAGAACCTGTACTATCAAACCTGGTAATGCTTTAGTTTTGTCCCCAAGGCCTACCCCTGGGACAGGTTTGTTCTCTTCATCTTCTATTTCTGCCCATACAATCTTTTTCTCTCCCACCTCCCATTCCTTTTCCTTTAATTTCTCGTAGATGCCCGTGGGCAGCAGTACCTTTAACATTTTCATGATATCTTCGTATGTGTAATCCCCCATCAGTAACATGTCTTTAAGTTCTCTGTGAAAACCTGCAGGGTCTTTATCATGGCACGGGACTAGTTTCTTCATTTCTAACAGTTCTAACTTAGTCAGTGGCGTGTGTACATACACGCGTTTCAAGACATTATCCTCACCCATAACTGGGTGTACTTCTCGCAAGGGGTTCTGACTTTCAATGCCACTCAGGCGTTCCATATGATACATTTTTCTTTCTGGGTGTGGGGCGGGAACATATTCGGTGCTTACAAAAGTGTTATATCTATGTCGTTGTTCTAGAATTATTTGTATTAACTTGGTACTTAAACCTCTCCATCTATCCATGAGTAGTGCTTATAGTATTTCGGGTAAGGGGCCTGGATCGGAATGTTGGTTTCTGTATCTCGTGAGGAGGTGCTGAATCATGTATACACCTGCTAATTTCTGCTCGTCTGGGGAAAGGTTCAGAAATGTCTGTGCTACCGTGTCATCATTATATATGTCGGGATTTTCAGACCATAATATGGCTGACCGAGCTAGTTCTTGTTCATCCATAGAATAGAGTACGTGGTACCCCACTCTCTCTCGGAGTCTTTTATCAGTTTCCTGGAACTGATGTTCAGAAGAATTCGGGTTTGTTAAGGCAGAGAGGAATACTCTCTTATTTTCTGGACGAATACCTTTCCTAAGGTAAGTTCCCTTACCTACATACGCTATAGTGTCTGTAGTCTTTTCTGATTCTTCAGGTCCTTCTTCCTCCTCAGAGAAAGCCTTTTCTTTCTCTTTTTCGTGTGTTTCTATCACTGTCTTTCTAATTTTCTTGTACATACTGGCTATGCAAGTCCCCTTGTTGTGTTTTCCTTCAGATATATTTTGACCCCACTTGTTTAGTGCATCTAACTCACTCTGATCTGTCTCAGGCCTGTCTCGTTCTCTTATTAGGCAATTTATGAAAAAACGTAGTATCTGTGCTTGAACGTCAACTTTCTGACGCTCCATGGCCTCCTGAATACTGTCAGGGTCTTTCTCAGTCTGAACAAACTCATATATTCTATCTAGGCGTTCCTTCATTCCTGCATAGCACAGCAGGAAATCAGTAGCAGATCTTAACCGTAGTGATGCCATCATCATTATATCGTCTTTACCGGGTACTGGATCATATCTGAAAACTGAAAGATTTTCTTTGAATATGCCAAGGCGGGGTGACTTGAACGCAAGAGGATTCCGCAACTCCCCGAGCTGTAACCTGCGTGTTAATGGCGGGGTGTACAGACCCCCGGTCGCACCCCCTGAAGCTGAAGCTTGGGCATTATCTCTCTGTGGAGTCTGTACCTGAACTTGAATTCTTCTTTTAGTAGGATCAGATAGAAGTGGTTTCGGTAGATCAACTTTAGGTACGGGAAGTGGTGGAGGTGGTGGAACAGCAGTATTCTGTTGTGGTACTGACGGAATATGATCTTGGGGCGGGTTACCACCCCCGTCCCTGTCGTTAGGCAGGGCGCGGACAGGCAGATTGGTGTAAGCGGGTGCTACATCCTCTAGATAGGAATTCAGGAATATGTCTTTAGTGGTCTTATGCATTACTTTAGTTGGAACTAATGGTGGCGGCAAATTTTTCGGTATTTCTGAAATGGCCTCAGGCGAACCCTCGGCCGCGAGATACATACCGTTTACGAGGTTATTTCGTGCGCGGTCTACTTGCTCTGATTTTACTCGGATCCCCTCGGTAACTAACTCGTTTTCTTGGGCCTTGTCTGATTCTTTAAGTCTGTCTTCTCTACGTAGTGCTTTTTCAGCACGCTTATGTGATTCCTTACGCCAAAACTCTATGGCGTCTTTCTGAGATTGTCTGGCTTTCTTTTTCCATAATGCTTCTTCTACCTTCATGATGCACTCGGCATCCCATGTTCCGGTAACAGGCCATCTGTGTCTTTCATCTAGATGTTTAGTATAGTCGGCCCATAAATCTAGATACAATATGGCATCTAAGCCATGCTTGTGGTACATGAAATTTCCTGGAGTGTCCCTAGGGGGGATAGGAATTGCTTCCTCCAGTATCCCTCTCCTAGTTCCTATCTGCTTTAACTTGTTGAAAAACGGCATCTTGTTTACTTAATACTGAATGCTCAACCCTAACTACTTAATACTGAATACAGCTAGTTATACAAGAACACAGTATAGTGCACATTAAAAACAGTCACATTCATACCACGACATTAATCACATGAAAAGACATTTGAGACATATATCACTACCCTCTATAACGGATGTACTGCTAAACAGTACAGATACACTGTCTAAAAACAGTGCAGACCGGACTTGTGTACCCAAACCCGTCTAGATACGTCCCAGCAATGGTACTCACCGGGAAGAACGGAAACTGAAGGCCTCGGAAAACTCGACTGGACTGGACTCGGCACGTGGATACTTCGGAAAACTTCGGAAAACTTCGGAAAACTGGTGGGCCTCTTGACACCTCGGACCTTGCTTCTTTCGGCTAGGCTCTGGTCGGGATCCTCCGCACTCCTCACCGCCTCGTCTGGGTACTGATCGCAGTCTTCGTCACCTCCGTGGGCCAGAGGGAGATGCAGGAAATCCTGCCGGTACGCGTAGTTTCCGTCTAACTGATGGCAGGGGACAGAGCTTGCAACGCACCAACCGGCGCGTGAGGTGGGGGAGGGGCTCCTGTTCGGGCGCCAAAATGATGTAAATATATAATTTACCGTCTTAATTTCTATGCAGGTAAGTACTTAATCAATAATAACTCAAATCGGAAAGAAAAAAACAGAGTCCGTGGTGTTAGAGTTCTTAGGGGTTTTATTCCTCAAAAAGGAATGGTCAAGACCAGGATATCATGTTCTTCCCACCACAGGGGTGGAAGAAGGGATAGAGCGCTACATTTTATTGACAGTACACAGCTTATATACTTAATTTACACCATAGAAAGCAATGCAGTAGGCGTAACAGCTGAGAGAGGACAAGATAACAGTATCCACGTGTTACTAGTACGTAATCAGAAGGCGTGGACTAGGCGTGAATTAGAGGTGTGTGCTAGAAACGTCACAGGTAGGTGTCACAAGAGGGTGGCACTAAACAGAAATGTTGCAATGTCAGCAGAAATCAGAAGCTTGGATGCGCGCGCAGCTACATGACGTGTGATTGACGTGAAACTGGAGGGTGCAGGGGGCTTGACATTTACACTGACGGAAAGAGACAGAAGTCTGGCATGTCAGATCAACTTGTACTTCTATCATATCTGATATCTGATGTTTGGGAACCATATTATCTGGACGGGAAAGGTCTCTGGGGCAGAAGCTATTCTATACTGACTGTGAATGCGTGTATAAGCGCCTGGGTGTCTGCATGAGAAGCATGAGAAGCGTGGGGCCATGGGGCCTTCCATGGGAGCATGGTAACAGAGGCTATGAATTACTTGCACGGAGACAGGTTGGCCCTTTGCTCTGCAGATGAGGGGGATGTTTACTGAAACTAGTAGGCAGGAATGTATTTTCGAGGAGCGGAACAGATAACTCGAAGGTTATAGTCAGCCTTGGCAGGCAACAGGCTGAGCTGAGCGCAGTGGGCCGCGCTGGAAGTAAGTCAGAGTTCACGGGTACAGAGGCAGCCTGGGCTGAGGCTTTCAGAGTCAGAAGCCAGAAAAATGGCTCGATGGCAGAAATTCAGGGCCTACTTTGCTAGAGCTGAAAAACGTGTAAGGTACACTATAAAAAGACGTTGGCATAGCATACTTAGGAACGGACTATTTAACCCATTCAGGGTGGGTCTGAAAGAGGACATGTTAACGTTGGACGCAAATGTATTTGTGTCTTCATAGCTGGCACAGGAGGGAAGGTACATGCACTTTAAGCTGGTACATGGAGACGGTGGGGTACGCGCTAGGGAACACAACTTGACCATAGAATTTATATTTCCTCAGCCTCCTTCTGTACCTCTCTTGCCTCTTTCTGCACCTCTCTGATTTTTATCTGTACTTATCTTGCTCTTTCTGCACCCATCTTATTTACTCTGTGCGTTCTTCCCTTTTTCTGCATCTCACTTGCCTCTTTCTGTACCTCCCTTTCTTCTTTCTGCACTTCTCTTGCCTCTTTCTGTACCTCTCTTGCCTCTTTCGATACTTCCCTTGCTTCTTTCAGCACTTCTCTTGCCTCTTTATGCACTCTTCTTCCCTATTTCTATACCTCTCTTGCCTCTTTCTGTACTTCTCTTGCATATTTCCGTACTTCTCTTGCCTCTTTCTGCACCTCTTTTGCCTCTTTCTACACTTTCAGCATTTCTCTCGCTTTTTTCTGCACCTTTCCTGCTTCTTTCTGCACCCTTCTTCCCTTTTTTTACACCTCTCTTGCCTCTTTCTGTACTTCTGTTGCTTCTTTCTATACTTTTCTTGCCTCTTTCTGCACCTCGTTTGCCTCTTTCTACACCTCTCTTGCTTCTTTCTGCATTTCTCTTGCTTCTTTCTGCACCTCTCTTCCTTCTTTCTGCACTCTTCTTCCCTTTTAATACACCTCTCTTGCTTCTTTCTGCACATCTCTTGCCTTTTTCCGTACCTTGCTTGCCTTTTCTACACGTCTCTTGCTTCTTCATGTCCTTCTTTAGCGTCTTGCAGTACCTCTCTTGCTTCTTTCTCTACCCCTCATGCATCTTTCTGCACTTCTCTTGCTTCTTTCTGCTCCTCTCCTGCTTCTTTATGCAGCCTTCTTCCCTATTTTCTGCACCCCTTGCTTCCTTCTGCACCTCTCATGCCTCTTTCTGCACCCCTCTTATTTACTCTGTACCGTTCTTCCCTTTTTCTGCAACTCTCTTGCCACTTTCTGCATCTCACTTGCCTCTTTCTGTACCTCCCTTGCTTCTTTCTGCACTTCTCTTGCCTCTTTCAGTACCTCTCTTGCCTCTTTCTATACTTCCCTTGCTACTTTTTGCACTTTTCTTGCCTCTTTCTGCACTCTTCTTCCCCTTTTCTATACCTCTCTTGCCTCTTTCTGTACTTCTCTTGCTTATTTCTGTACTTCTCTTGCATCTTTCTGCACCTCTTTTGCCTCTTTCTACACTTCTCTTGCTTCTTTCGGCATTTCTCTTGCTTTTTTCTGCACCTTTCCTGCTTCTTTCTGCACCCTTTTTTTACACCTCTCTTGCCTCTTTCTGTACTTCTGTTGCTTCTTTCTATACTTCTCTTGCCTCTTTCTGCACCTCGTTCGCCTCTTTCTACAACTCTCTTGCTTCTTTCTGCATTTCTCTTGCTTCTTTCTGCACCTCTCTTCCTTCTTTCTGCACTCTTCTTCCCTTTTACTACACCTCTCTTGCTTCTTTCTGCACATCTCTTGCCTTTTTCCGTACCTCGCTTGCCTTTTTCTACACCTATAATACTAATATTAATAATAATAATAATAATAATAAAGCCATTTCTAAAGCGCCTGGCTACACTTAGAGCAGTGTGTCCCCACACTAGATAACTACTAGTTCCCAAAAGGCAGATGTTAAACAAAAAGAAAGCCAAGGCCAAAGAGGAGAGGGAGGTAAAGCGGCAGTTCATACCAGTATTTAGGAGCCAGATACCTGAAAGAATGACCACCCATCCTGGCTCTGCAGGTACAGCGGAGTTTAAACAGCATAGCTCCGGCCGACCTAAGATTCCGAGTGGGGCGGTAAATTGTGAGAAGCTTTTGCAGATAGCCTGGGCCTTTGCCCTGGAGATGCGGTGTGTAAAACATACGGCTTTGAATTTAATGCGTTCCTTGACCGGGAGCCAGTGAAGTTTCGCCAGAGACATCTTCCCAGATACTCTACGAGGCAGGTTAAGTACCAGGCAGGCAGCCGCATTTTGCACACACTGCAGTTGGTGCAGGCCTTTTTTACTTAAACCTAGGAGCAAGTCATTGCCATAGTCAAGGTGGGGTGTGACTAAGGCATGGACAAGTGTCTTCCTGGCGTTGATGGGGAGGTCAAGGACTTTACAGAGGGTTTTCAATATGCTGAAACACCTTCCCGTAACTTTGCTAACTTGAGATTTGAAAGAAAGGTCAGAGTCAAGCATCACTCCAAGATTTCTGGCAGAGTCCGTGGGAGAGGGAATATTGCCCAATTCAGTAGGCCACTACCTGTGCGACCAGGCGGAGGGGGATTTACCAACAACCAAAAGTTCTGTTTTTCCGCCGTTCAGGCGCATACAGTTGTTATTCATCCATGTTGCCACTGATGACAAGCATTTGAAAAAGTTAGTAGCATATTCTGTGTGGTCGGGCGTAAGCTTTATCATCAGTTGGGTATCGTCAGAGTAAGTGACAATATCCACGTCGAAAGCTTCAACTATGTGAACCTCTCTTGCTTCTTTCTGCCCTTCTTTAGCTTCTTGCAGTACCTCTCTTGCTTCTTTCTCTACCCCTCTTGCATATTTCTGCACTTCTCTTAGTTCTTATTGCACTTCTCTTGCCTCTCTCTGCACCTCTCTGATTTCTATCTGTACTTATCTTGGCTCTTTCTGCACCCCTTTTATTTACTCTGTACCGTTCTTCCCTTTTTCTGCAACTCTCTTGCCACTTTCTGCACCTCTCTTGCCTCTTTCGGCACCTCTCTTGCTTCTTTCAGCACTTCTCTTCCTTCTATTTTGCAACCCTCCTGCTTCTTTCTTCACCCTCCTTCCCTTTTTCAATACCTCACTTGCCTCTTTCTGTACATCTGTTGCTTCTGTCTGCACATCTGTTGCTTCTTTCTGCACCTCTCTTGCCTCTGCCTGCAGTTCTCTTGCCTCTTTTCGCACCTCCCTTGCTTCTTAATGCACTTCTCTTGCTTCTTTTTGCACCTTTCCTTCTTTCTGCACCCCTCTTCCCTTTTTCTACACCTCTCCTGCCTCTTTCTGTACCTATTCTGCTTCTTTCTGCACTTCTCCTGCTTCTTTCTGCACCCTTCTTCTCATTTTATGCACCTCTCTTGCCTCTTTCTGTACTTCTCTTGCCTCTTTATGCACCTCTCTTGCTTCTTTCCATACCCTTCTTCCATCTAACTGTGCCTCTCTTGCCTCTTTCTGCACCTCTCTTGATTCTTTTTCCACCCCTTGCTTCTTTCTGCACTTCTCTTGCTTTTTCTGCATCTCTCTTGCCTCTTTCTGCTCCCCTATTGATCCTTTCTTTACCTCTCTTGCTTATTTCTGTACTTTTCCTCCTTCTTTTTGCAACCCTCCTGCTTCTTTTTGCATCCTTCTTCCCTTGTTCAATACCTCACTTGCCTCTTTCTGTACCTCTCTTGTCCCTTTCTGCACCTCCCTTGCTTTTTTCTGCAACTCCCTTTTTTTTTATCCTCATTGGCCTTCTCGCCGCCCATTACTCAACAAAGCCACCCTTGGGCTTTTTATCTCATATACTGGCTATGCAGGAAAAAGGCTTGTGCAACACTACTTAGAGTCAGATTCCTCCTCCAGGCATGGAGTAGTCTTCCTCCAGAGCACAACCACCCTATCCTCAGGTCTTCACCTTGCCTGGGAAGACTCAAAACTAGCGAGATAGGCGCAGGCTTAATCATTGGATTTATATTTTAACAAAAAATTCAAACAAAAACCTACTCCCTCACCCAAAACTTAACAAAAATGGAGACCAAAATCTATACCTGTTTGTCTGATCCGAAATATCTAACTTGGCAATAAATCTCATGGCTCGTAGCCAATCCAGCTCTGTCGGAGGTACCGGAGAACCCATAATTTACAAATCTCTCTCCGAGCCAAGAATATAGCATAAAACATGAGTTTGGCATTATCGTCTGTACCCTTACCTTGCAGATTTGTTCTCCCAGTTATAACTAATTTAGGGCTTACCTTGATCTGCAGTCCTAGGGCTTTTGACATACAGCTACTCACGGCCTCCCAAATTTCTCTTATCTTCGGACATAACAAAAACATATGTAAATCGTCTTTATTGGGACTCTTGCACTTGGGGCAGACCACCACACCGCTGGAGTTGAATTTAGAGAGTCTTCGAGGAGATCAGTACGCCCTTTGAATCGTAAAGAAATGATTCCGCCTTAAATTTGCAGGTTTTACTATTTTATAAAGCATAGACATTGTTACTTGCCATTGGTCTTCTGTCGCGATCTCCGCCAAGCAGTCCCCCCACAAGGTCTCAGGCAGCGTAAAGGGGCCATCTTCCATCTCAAGTATCAGCCAATACCACAGTGCAACTTCTTTTTTAAACAAACAGTCTGAAAATAGCTTCTCTTCAAATTTGTTGTGAACTCCAATAGGATTCCCCATTTCAGTTGCCCAACTCTGTATCTCCAAATATTTAAACCTGGAGAAACTCCGGCCCCATTCTTGTTCACAAAGTCCCCAAGAGATCAGCTTGCCATCCGGAAATAACTCTTTCCATCACTGGGGACCAACTTCTCTTAGTGATCTAGCCAAAGCATCCTTTGACCAGAGAGGAGACCCTGGTGTGTCCCAAATCAGAGCCATATAGCTGTAATATGGGATTTTTAAAAACCTCCTAATTCTGAACCAGAGCTCTGCCAAGTCTCTTAGGACCTTTAACCTGACCTTTTTAAATAGGATCCGCAAACTTATACAAAAAGCCATGCTCATTATAGCTATTCTTTCTAAGCATTGCACAAAACATTTTCCCAATAACGGAAAATGTCGGGGTACCCAACAACATTCTACAATTTTTTAGCAGGAAGGCCCATGAATAAATTTGAAAGTCTGGGGCCGCCAATCCTCCCTTAACAAGCTTTCTCCTAAGCTTCTTCCAAGAGAGGCGAGGCCCTTTTGAAGCCCATAAAAACAAATTAATCTCACTCTGTAACTTTGCAAACCACTCTTTCTTAAATATCAATGGAAGTGTTTCAAACAAAAAAGTAATCTTTGGCAAAATCATCATCTTTACCAAGATTGTATGACCAAACAGTGAAAGCGGTAAGTGTGCCCAACCTCGAAGAGTGGCAGCTATCTCCTTTTTTAGTTTATAAAAGTTAACTTTAGTAAGATCCCTGATGTTGTGCATTATCCTCACCCACAGGTTTCTCACCTCGGACTTACAGGCTATTCCCTCGACATTTGAGTTCCAGGCCATAATCTCCATTTTGTCTTTATTCATAGCATAACCTGAAACAGCCCCGAACTCCTTGGTCAACTCTAAAAGGCCTTCCATTGACTGATGTATTTTGGGGGTGTAAATAATTATGTCATCAGCATATAACCCAATCTTTTTGGACCAACCCTCAAATTCGAATGGAGCAATCTTCTCTGCAGCTCTTATCTTACACGCTAGGGGCTCGATATATAAATCAAATAAAAGTGGTGACAGGGGAGACCCTTGTCTGGTCCCTCGCATGATTGGAACTGGCTGAGTTAATATCCCATTAACTAAAACTCGAGACGTAGGGGAATGATATAAAGATAGAAGAGAACTGGTGAAATCGTGGCCTAATTTAAGATATTTTATCAAGGCTTGTAAATATACCCAGTTTACACGATCAAACGCCTTGGCGGTATCCAATGCGATAACCGCCAAGGGAAGATCGTATGCCAAGGCCATATTCATAGCACCAATAAGTGAAAAAGGTTACTCTTTCAGATATCTGCCCTTTATAAAACATTTTTGGTCTTCATGAATTAACTTTAAAATAACAGTACTCAACCTATCAGACATAATTTTTGCAAACAATTTGCAATCGCAATTTAATAGCGATATAGGCCTATAAGAGTCCATATATTTTGGCGACTTCCCTGGCTTCGGTATTAGTATGATATTTGCCTCATTCCAAGAAGAAGGCAGAGAAGCCTTACCCAGAAAAATCTGATTGAATAACTGGCAGATAATTGGTGCAAAGATGTCTATCATAGATTTGTAAACTTTGGCCGGAAGACCGTCTGACCCAGGTGCCTTGCCCCTTTTTCCCCCTTTAATAGCCCCTTCAGCCTCTATTTGAGATATTTCGTGGTTTAATACCTCCTGAGGTTCGCCAGGTAACGGCTCCACACACTCTATTCAACGCATTAACGCTTGTTCTTCTGGCCTAGGATCCTCATTATAAACTTTCACAAAATAGTCATGAAAGGCACCCTCTATTCCTTTACTGTATGTACTTGTCAACCCTGACTCCTCCACTCTTACTTCCTTAATCAAATTAGGAACTTGATCTTTTTTTCGCTTTCCATGCTAGCAGTTTACTACAACTCTCGCCATATTCAAAATGTGTGAGTTGGCTAGCGTCCCATTTCTCCTTAACCCTTCGACTCAAAACTCCCACCAAATCTGATTTTAAGTCCATTAGCTCATGCAATATCCTTTCATCCACCTCAGGACCGCCATGATTTAAGATATCAGCCTCACACTGACTAATTTTTTTCTCCAATTCTGAGACCTGACTGTAATATAATCTCCTCTTCTTCGCTCCCATAGCGCCTAATCTCCCTCACAAAAAAGCCTTGCATGTGTCCCAAACAATCTCAACCCTAGCTGATCCCATATTTTTATCAAAAAAAACTTCAGTCTCTTCACTCAAAATTTTCAATGCTTCCTGATCATAGAGGACCGTACGATCTAACCTCTATGTTGAACCCAATAAGCCGTCCTCTAAATCCATTGACAACGTTATGGCTGAGTGATCCGAAAGGTGCACGCCAACATGGCCCACCTGAGTCACACAATCCGTCAATCTAGAGTCAAGCAGAAAGTAATCAATACGAGATTTATGGTTGTATTTTTTATTATAGAATGTGTATCCTAATTGCTGGCCGAACCTCAATCTCCAAATATCACACAAGCCTAGCTGGGCGATCATCATCTTAACTCTGTTCAACATTTTAGGATTTACCATAGCTCCACTCTTTTCCGAACGATCTAACTTATGGTCCAACACAGTATTAAAATCGCCTGCCATAATTATTTTACCAGGAAAACTTTAAAAGTTCCCTGGCCAACTCCTCTAAAGGACCTACATCGTCCTTGTTCGGACCATAGTAACCAATAACGGTAAACATTTCCCCTGTCATCTTTAATTTCACAATCAGCCATCTACCTCTAAGATCAGCCGCTTTACCATCCACTGAGATATTGACCCCCTGTAAAAAGTGAATAAGCAACCCACCACTGAGCCAGAAATAATTCCTTACTTTCAGCCCCTGATAAATGGATCTCCTGCAATATTATAATTTGAGCTAAAGAATCCCTCAAGTACTTCAAAATTAACTCTCTCCCGGGTTTCACACGCAACCCATTTACATTCCAAGAAAGGATTCTAATCTCCATTGAGTTAACCTCACTCATGACAACTTAAGCCAGCAAAATCATAAAACCTGATGTCAAAAAAGCTTCTGAGGAATTTTCCAATTTTCCTCCCCTCACCCGTGCCCTTACCCTTCCCTGATAACCCTACCCCCTCCCCCTTCAGGCCAAAAAGGACCCCCCCTACCCCCGAAAACCCGACCAAAACTACCCATGGCCAGGGCCGTTTGGGTGCCTACTGTAGACGGTGCTCGTAAACACTAGAATAAATAATAATACGCCTGCACGGCATCTACTCTTTGAACTTACCAAAACAGTGCCTAAACTTATTACAGGCTCTCCGCTTGGCATTGCTCCAAAAAGCTGTCCACCTCCTCAACAAATCGAAAAGAACACATCTTATTATGCCACATAACTTTTAGAAAAGCCGGAAACTTCAGTTGAACCGTAGCACCCAATTTTCTCGGAGGCTCGATCCACTTACTTAACTCCCATTGCCTCTTAGCTGTTACAGGTGACAAATCCGACCTTACCTCCACTTTAGCTCCATCTATCGTAATGTTTTTTCATTTTTAGAGCAGCAGCCCAAATTTTTTTTGTTAGAGTGTACGTCAAAAAGTTAATCAAGATTCTCCTAGGCTTACAACGGTTCGGGTTCAAACTAAAGGGATCGCGGTGCACCCTCTGAATATCCTTAAAAATCACATCCTCAGCTTCCTCCAGCTGTAATTCAGTCTTAAGTAACTGTACTACATATTTCTTGATATCACAACCTTCCTTACCCTCTGGTAACTTCAAAATCTTCAAATTATTCCTCCTTTGCATGTTTTCCAACCTTTCCACCCTCTCTTCGTGTTCCCTATCCTTAATCTTATTGGCATCTAGCTCTTTACGATTCTCCCTAACTTTCTCAAGAATATCCTTAACTTCAGCCTCTAAAACAACTGTACGGGAACTCAGCTCGTCTATTTTAGTCTTTAGCAAACTGCAGGCGGCTCTGATACTTTCCTGATTCAATTTGGAAACCTCAAACCCCTTATGCATATCAATTTTTTTATTTTTTATAAGAGAGCAATAACTGGAAGATCAGAGTCTTCAGGCTCGGGATCTATCCCAAACCCTTCCTCACTGTGACAGCTCAAGTGATTCAGTTGCTCTGGCTCAGCACCCTCAATAGCCAAAACACTAGGGGTCTCCAAAGACCCTGTGCCCCCCCCCCCCTGGGGTTAGGACCTCTGCACCAGAGGAAAGGGGTAACTGCTCTATATTAACTTCTGGACTACCAGTTAAATCTAACTGTGCCTGCGGACCATTTCCCACCTCCTCCATGTCTAAAGAGAGAACATGGTAACGGTTAGGGCTCAAATGATTAGACCAGTCCAGCAGGTTTGTCTCCGCAGGGGGCTGCCGAATGACCCTTTCCCCCACCGATATGCAATTTTTTCTCTGTGAAGCTTCATTGGAATTAGGGGCTACTGAAAAACCTGTACAATTGAGATTAGGAAGATAATCCCCCTTTAATATCAGAGTATTTGGCACAGCTTTAAAAAAATGAGGTGAGAGAGGGGGTTGTCTTAATCTTACGCTCCAGTAAACCTATTTTCCCTAGCTTTTCACACCTACTACCCTGCCTGCTGTTTTTCTTAACTGTGCTTTTAACTGTACTTTAAAGCCTGCTTTCAACAATACTTTTGGTATTTACTTTAAGTGAACCACTATACTTCGATAGCAGCTTCTCCCCTCCCCCCTACCAGCACTCCTCAAGGCGTACCTAGAAACCCCAGTCCACACTGCTGTATTCTTAAGTTCCAAATTTAGACCGTTTTCAATGGGGTTTAAACCTACAACGCCTTCAATGCCTTCAAAGGATCCAGGGACCTGCAAATTGCCCTCAATGCTCGAACAAGGGGGCGGCTTCTCGTTTGATTCCTTGCCTCAAACAAATGCCTCCGTACCTCTTCCACGGACCCCTCCACCCCGGAACAGAATCTTAGATGCGGCGCGATGACCTCTCCCGAGCTCAAATACCGCTCTTTCCCAGCAGAGCTCCACCCCTGCTGCTAGCTCCGCCTCCTTCCAAAACCGAGAGTCCTCTATCGCCTGAGTCGCCATGCAGCGCCGAAACCACCGAGACCGATGTTGCCAAAAAAAGAATGAGTGTCGAGGTAAAACGCTCTAAGAAAATTCTGTCCGCTCAGTTACTAATGCCCGAACCCTCCCGCGCAGGCAATTACAACCTCACTGTACCGCCATCGCCTTACAGACACCTGCGACCCGCTACTAGCGGGCCATCATGTTTACCCCCACGTTTTCCTTCCTGTTTCTGCACTTCTCTTGCTTCTTTTTGCAACTCTTCTGCCTCTTTCTGCACACTTCTTCTTCCCTTTTTCTCCACCGCTCTTGCCTATTTTTGTACCTCTATTGCTTCTATCTTTACTTCTCTGCCTCTTTCTGCACCTCACTTGCCTCTTTCTACACCTCTCTTGCTTCTATCTGCAGTTCTCTAGCCTCTTTCAGCACCTCTCTTGCTTCTTTCTGCACTTTGCTTGCTTCTTTCTGCACTTCTCCTTCTTCTTTTGGCACTCTTTTTCCCTTTATCTATAACTCTCTTGCCACTTTCTGTACTTCTTTTGCTTCTTTCTACAATTCCTGTGGCTCTTTCTGCACCTCTTTTGCTTTTTCTGAATCTCTCTTGCCTCATTCTGCACCCCTCTTGTCCCTTTATGCACCTCTCTTGCTTTTTTCTGGACTTCTCTTCTTTTTGCAACCCTCCTGCTTCTTTCTGCACCCTTCTTCCCTTTTTCAATAACTCACTTGCCTCTTTCTGTACCTCTCTTGCTTCTTTCTGCACTTCTCTTGCCTCCTTTTTCTGCATCCCTCTTCCCACTTCTGTACCTCTCCTGCCTCTTCCTGCAGTTATCCTGCCTCTTTCTGTACCTCTCTTGCTTCTTTCTGCACTTCTCTTCTTTTTGCACCTCTCCTGCTTCTTTCTGCACAATACTTCCCTTTACCTACACCTCTCTTGCCTCTTTCTGTACCTCTCTTGCTTCCTTCTGAACTTTTCTTGCTTATTTGTGCACCTCTTCTGCTTCTTTCTGGCACCCTGATTTCCCTTTTCTATTGCCTCTTTCTGTACTTTTCATGATTCTTTCTGAACTGCTCTTGCCTCTTTCTGCACCCTTTATCACTTTTTCTGCACTTATTTTGCCTTTTTCTGTACCTCTCTTACCTCTTTCTGCACCTCTGTTGCTTCTTTCTGAACTTCTTTTGCTTCTTTCTCCACCCCTGTTGCCCCTTTCTGTACTCATCATCCCTGTAGTTGCACCTCTCTTGCCTCTTTCTGCGCCCCTCTTGTCCCTTTATGCACCTCTCTTTCTGTACTTCTCTTCCTTCTTTTTGCAACCCTCCTGCTTCATTCTGCACCCTCCTTTGTCGTGTTTATATCTAGGACCCTAATTCGATATTCCCGATTTATGCCCTTGTGAGGTTATAATCAATAATATCCTGATAAAGGCATAAGAATCAGATTCATATTCAGTAATAGCCCATGCAGTCCAAAGCACAGCACGGCTACTCCCATCGACTCCTAGAAAGCACAACACGTTCTTTCAACAAACCAAGCCTCCAGCAGCCCGGGAAAATCCCCCCTGCTTTTGTTTTGATTTGAACAAGAACTCCTGAAGTCCAGAAAGAACTGTTAGTTCTTAGTGACGTCTTATGTCCAACCTTACGTCAAACCCGGCACCTTCCAGGTATAAAATAACAACAGTTGCCTTAAGCAAACACGCGGTGGTTTGGAGCAGAGCGGCCATCTACTTGCCCGAGAGCCCAGCTGATGCAAGAGCCCACGGATGCTGCCCCTCCCGTTTGACGCACTGAGAGAGACGCTGTCTTCTTCTCCAGCCGAGAAAATCCAGCTCAGGTGTTTCCAGCCTACCCTTGCGGGTTGCTGGGATATCGAGTCCTGAGGAAAAAGATACCAGACCTCCAACATTCTATTACCAAGGTACGGAGCTGACTAAACCCTTGAGAGATTCTCGATGCAGATTCTTGGCAAAATAATCTTAACCAACTATATTTAAATTGCTACTTACTCATCCCTTCCCAAAGTATTAGGCTTAGGTCAGGTACACCGGGGTAGGCTTAGTTAGAAGCACCAGTTGAGTGCGTTAGTTAATGTATTCATGTATGTATATATTTTATCCATTTTAAAGTATCATATGGCTAAGAAACCATATCAATGCTTTTACAGTAATATTTCCTAATACTACTTTTACTGTACGCACTTTAATTTACTTTAAGTATTGCAATTGTGGCAATTCATTTCTCTTGCATGAGAAAGAAGACTGCTCAATAAATAACACCTTTTATTGAAAACGCCGGTCTCTCTATTTCTCTGCATTCTGGTGAAACTAAGTATGCACTGCTGACTGAGTGAAATAGCTGTCTATTGTTTTCACACGACTCTAGAGATACACTCTTATTCTGAGGGAGCAAAGTTGTCATGTTTATGCGGTTGTCGGAAACTGAATCTCTTCTTGTCTGAGCCAGGGAAGCTCATCCCTCCCTATTCATTCAAGAAAGTTTCCAGTGACCTCTGAGCTAGCTGGCGCAAACCTAAATTATTTTTAACATAGTCAGTAGAGACCTAAATGACCTCAGTCCCACGTCTACACTGCTGTTTTTGTTATTCCAATGCGCAGAGCCTATTGGGAAAATAGGAACTACACTACATGGCGCCCAACGTTTGGTAAAGCGATAATCTAAAGCAAGACAATAGAGTAACTCAGTCGTGCTTTTTCACACAGACCCCTTTTTTCCCGTAAAAGCTCCAATAGATGTCTGGAGTGGGTGAAAGGTTAATATCCGCCGGAATTTAGTAGGACGAGAATCCTATGTATTAGTTTTTGGTTTGATCAACGTTGAAGGATACAGTGTTCCAAAATATTGTGCACCTAATCTTTGTGTCCTTGAAACTCGATCTGCAACAGAAAACTTTCAGTCAGTAAAATGTCAGAAAGTGACGAAGAGAGAGAAAGAGAAGCCTTAGCAGCTCGACTCTTAGAGGAAGACACAAGCCTCCAAGATAATGACCTGAGTATTATAATCATTCCGGTCAATATAAGAAGAACTATAACTCTAAAACTTATAGAAAACGGACTGACACCGTGAGGTGGTACAGTCATATTCGTAGTAGAGGCACATGAATATCGGCAGACAGAGGTATTCTATTCATGGATACATTTCCCAGGAGCACACGCTTTGACAAAAGATTTCACTATTACAAAATAGAGGAACCTCCGGATGAATACACTCCTTTCGAGGACGTTGAAATCCTACTAAACTACCAAGAGCACCTGCTCTGGTTCAATGGCGCCCTAAAACATAATAATCACATCACCAGGCTCGGTCCACTAGGGAGACCAGAAGCAACGGGGCCGGTCCTATGCAACTATGCAACACACCTAGACTACGAAATATTGTCAAGCGAAGAACTTATGGTTAAACTAAAAGAATTAACTAAGGCATATAGAGAATTAGTTCAATTGGCAAGGGATGATATAAAGAACTTCCAGAAATTGAAGGAAACAGATATAACAGAACAACCATTTGAACTTGCCAGAATCATAGAAAAATCCTATGAAGAGCTAGGGAGAGATAGTTTGGGTGGGAAACTGGTAAAACCCCAACTAACTGAAAATCCTGAAAAAACATTTATTAAAAATAATTTAAAAACTCCAAAAAAGAGTTGGGATGGTAATAGACAATCCACTCCCAGGGAAAAGCATTTCCAGTCCAGAGGAAGGTCTCCTCAGTGTAGAGAGAGATCTCCAGACCGAGAAGACAAGTCTCCCCAAAGGGAACCCTCTGAAAAAAGATATAACCTTAGAGATAGGGATAAAATAAGAAAACCAGACAGATATCATGATGTTGATACACGTCCCTCTCGATCCTTCTCACTCAATCTTTCTCAATCTTCCTCACAGAAATTGGAAAGAAGAGGACGGTCAGAACACAGAGAAGAGCACGTCAAGTGCAAAGACAAGGAACCTGCTCATCAAAGTAAAAAACTACAATTTCCCAGAAAGAAGGTAGCAAGAATTAACATTAAACATGCCGAGAATTCTGAGGACACAACTGAAAAACGGAGAGTGGGCACAGACAATGCTAGACAGTGCAGCAGAAGTGAGCATAGCTCGCAAGATCCTGATGAATCTTCTGGAGACAGTGGACACAAATGAGTACTTTCAGGTGGAAACTGCAGACAGACGAGTTAGTGTGCCCCATAAACTATATGAAATAACATTACGTATAGAGGGAGATAAAACTAAGAAGATAAAAACTTTCAAAAGGCTATGACATTCTGTTAGCTGAATAAGACTGGCCACCAGAGTTTGTCAGGGAGTGCCCTCATGGCGAAGAAATGATTATGCCTGCCTTCTCGAATCATATTGCGATTCATAAAAAATACACATTGGCAAGAAAATGGGCAGTGGCCCAAGCTCCTGCCTTATATAAAAATCATGTAGGATGGGATGAGGATTCACCTCACCACAAAATCCAGTTAAACAAGAAGCTAAAAAGCAAGTCAGGGAGATCTTAGATCAACTTGAATATCAAGGGGTGATCGAAACATGCACCTCTCAAATGAACAATCCTTTGTTTCCTGTCTCCAAGCCAGACGATTCATATCGTCTAGTTTTGGACTACAGAAACCTTAACTCCTGTTGTAAAACATTTGCAGTACAAATCTCCCATAGTGCAGCACTAATGAATAACATTGTGCGGAAAAAATATAAAACGACATTAGATATCTCTAATGGATTCTTCTGTCAAAACATTGCACCTGAAAGCAGGTATTTGACCGCTTTCTCAATAATTGGATCGCAAAAACAATTTTGCCGACTCCCACAGGGATTCAAGAATAGCCCAGGATTATTCTCAGCAAGGGTAACAGAGTTACTACAAATATATGATGATGAAGCATTATCATATGTCAATGACATCTATCTCACAGATGATGACCTGGAGACTCACTTAAAAAGGGTGAACTCCATAATACTTGGGTTCGCGTCAGAGGGTTACGAATTCAACTTTAAAAAGTCACGAATTGCCCATCTAACTGTCCTGTTTTTAGGATATGAATTATCAAGTGAAGGCAAAAGCCTGGCAGACAACTTCTTAGAGAAATGTGCTGTACTCCAAGCACCAAAAACGCTGAAGAATTTACAATCAATACTAGGTTTCCTGAATTTCGGAAGAACATACATTCTAAATTATGCCGAGAGGGTTAAACCTCTCTATGAATTAATAAGACCAGATTTCAAATAAACCAATTGGACTCAGAAACACACAGAGATTTTGAGATCATTGCAAACAGACATGTTAACTAAAACAAAATTACAAACTCGCGAAAAGAAACGCAATCTTGTAATCCGAGTCATCCCAGGAAGATGCAGATTCACATACCTGACCTCTAATGAGGGAGAAACTGTACCTATTGCTTACAAATCTCATTTGTACACTAAAGCTGAAATGAAATTTAGCTCTACAGAAAAAATTCTGACTGCGGTTCAAACTGCTGTAGCAAAAGAAAGAGCCCTTGCACAAGGTAAACGAATAATAATCATTACACCGGTACCTGCCTTAGAAGCAGTAACAAAAGCAAGCATTCCAAATGCTAAAGCATTACATCCGAGATGGATACTATGGGTTAATTCTATTGCTGCAACAGACGTAGTATACGAATTTGATCCTAATTTAAAAGCACAAGAATTTCTCCAATATGAATATGAATGTCCTCTGCCAGCTGAAATCCTGCCTCTGGATCATTAGGGTTGTATAATATATACAGACGGATCAGCACAACCCGCAGTTGGGGGTAAACAAGCATATAGTGCTGCATGCGCGATCGTTAAAGGTCGATGGCATGAAGGGAAATTTAGACCAACGGTCACTAAAACTCAATCTCTAGGAGATTGTACAGCTCAGCGAGCTGAATTACTAGCATTTAAGATGGCGCTTGAAAATACCGATCGTGAATTCCCCACACTAATAGTGTGCGATTCATATTACTGCGTTCAGTCTTATAATGAATACTTGCAGAACTGGGTTCAAAATGGTTTCATAGATGCAAAAGGTGGCACAATCAAGCATAAAACGCTTTGGGAACAAATAGTTATTTTACAGAAAGAACTATGAAAGACTCACGTGATACACGCACTGAGTCATCGACGTGATGGCGTTCACTTTGCAGGGAATTCATTGGCTAACACAGCCACATCGGAAGCGGTTCGACCGGCTTCCGTAGCCACTGAAAAGCGATCAGAAAAACAAATAGATGGAGAAACTATGCTGGCAGTAAAAGCCTAATTAAAAGGCGATTATGCAGCATTACCTCTCAACTATCCACTCAGTAATACATACATAATTGATGCAAACTCCGTTCTGTTTGCTCGAATCCCTGGAGTGGGGGATAGGGTAATTCCAAACACGAACCGGAGAATCTTCTTACTACAAGAAGCAAATATGGGGTTGGGTCTGAGGCACCAAGAGATCCTGCAATCTCTGATGGAACTACAATCAGAGTACTGGTTGCCGGGAATGAGCGTAGATATCTACTATTTTGCAAAAAATTGCAAGCACTGCAACAGAGATCGCAATTGTGAACCGGACCAGCCTGTAGCCCAAATACCACGATTAGATAGCATCAGGCTATCTATAGCTCAGAAATCAAGTCGGAGAACTGCGTCCCATAATTAATAAAGACTAAATTCACTTAAAAATGTGGCCCCCAGCACTCAGCTGACACCAGAACTGTTATAAAAGATTTGCGAGTCTTTATCGGCACATACGCAATTGGCATGCTACATTCTGATCAGGGTCCTGTGTTTAGCTCTCGAGCTTACAAAGAGGCCATAAACAGCATGGGCATCGCATTGCGGTACTCTTCTCCCTTCCATCCTGAGGGAAATGCGGTTGTGGAAAGAAAAAACAGGGACATAAAGCAATCTGTAACGGCGAGGGTATTAGGTTCAGGTGATGGGTGGGTCAAACATTTAACAAGTGTCCAACGTAGTCTTAATAATCTCCCAAGAAATTCTCTGAAAGGTCTCACTCCATACAAACTATTGTTCGGAACTAGAATGCTTATTCAGGATCTTAAGAGTCACACTTCATTGGTAGAAGAAACATCGTTTGATATCAAAGATCATTTGGCTGTTTTACAGGATTTAAATGAAACAAGAAAAAACCTGAATAACATAAAGTTGAAACAACAGCCGACAGCCACTGAAGACAAACCACCTGTCTCAGCAAGACCTGTCTGGATTCCAAAGAATGGGGATCTGGTCAGAGAAAAGATCGCGGTAAAGAAGGAATTTGGGCCTTCTTACAGAAAAGCAGTACCTGTCTTAGTTATCAGTGGAACAAGATCAGTTGTACTACCGCCCCTTGCTGGTAAAAGGGAGAACAGAGTTGTATCCATCGACCTGGTAAAACCAAAATCATGTGGCCAATAATAAGTAGTAGGCCAAGTGGACTCCCAAGAAATAGCAGAATACCAAAATTTGCTACAATCCGAGAGGCTCATACTGAGAGACTAATCACATTTGATAAACCTGCAGTGAATAACAAAGGACTATGCAATAATGCCATGGAACTAGTGCCTCTTGAAACCCAAATAACAACAGTTTGTCAAGAAACACCAGTCTACAATGATGTAGCTTCTGACTATGCTAATTAATCAAAGAAAAATGCAAAAGCAAATGAAAATCTGGAAAAAATTCCAACAATTGACAGAACTGCATCTGGCTACTTCATCCATTTCGACGACTTCTCTGAAGATCTAAGCGAGCATGAAGAAACGCCTCCGACAAAAACTTTCAAAGACAAAGTAATTGAACTTTTTCACCAACTAAAAGAAACATATCTGATTTCACCATGGATTGAATTTTGGATTGTGTTAGGTGTACTTACTCTCCTGCTTTGGCTCATCATGGTTCTCTGTTTGGGAAAATTCATTGATGGAAAATATAGTACAATGGATACAGCAAGTCAGAACATCAACTTGGTCCTAAAGCCTCACACATCCTCTCACGTCGAGAAAAGAGAACTGTCATCTGTGAACATCTCAGCCAATCCAGTACCCGGTGGGGTAGCATGGGACAGAACTGATTATGACATATTTGGCCCGGTTGAGCTCTTGAAATATCCACATCAGTTCAAGGTTTCATTAAGTGACTTTGTGACACCAAGTACATTCTCAGATGATTGGGACTTTGAAAACATTAATAATATGATGTCAGATTTAGTAATGTCATCAAAATTTACAGAACATGATTACTTACAGGGTTCATCAAATTATGAAGAGTTATACTGTTACAACCATTATGGTGATCACTATGTGCATAAAACTGCTCAGCCTAGAAATGTTTTATCTTATAACCAGTGGGAACACTGTCCTACTCCACCAAAAGGCAGTTTGAAAACATTTTATGAGAAATTCCAATACTTCTCAGGGTTTAATAACAGTGATCCAGAAACGTTTTATTTCAAAATGTTAAGTAGGACAGGACTGAAAACAATGTTGACAAATACTAAACTGATTTATTCTGAAAAATGTTATGACAAAATGTCTACATTTGGTTTTGAATTTTGGAAAAACACAATTGAAACAAAAACGATCTGGGGTTCCAAAGATTGGCAAGTACAAGGCCTAGAAGCATTATGTAGGGCCTGCATGATCCCAGAACAAATGATATTCTTGAATGACAATTCAACAAACTACTTGTCTTGGCCTAGCTAAGATAAAAGATGTAAATACACAGTCTATTCCGAAACCCATAACTGATAGTGACAGCACTACAGATGTGGAGATAGACGCATCCCACATTTTACACCAAAACAGAACACATCCTGATTGGAAAAAGTGGTTGATCTGGCCAACAGACACGAATAACTGTCAAGATAGATTCCTGAACAAAACACAGGGGTTCAAAATGTCCAGACCAGACCCTAGATACTCGCAGAGACAACATCCAGGGATAGTTACAACATACAGTGTAGGGAAACTATACCTTGAGTGGCTAGAGAAATCCACACTGGCTGAAATTAAGCAACACTTGACTTTAATTAAAGACGGTGCTGACTTGCGAGATTTCATAATGGGACCATGCAAACAGCGTCAAAAACGTTTCATAGCGGCCGGTATATACGCTGCGTACAACAAAGCATGGAAAGTAATGCAAATTGAGACAGCAGAAAAAATACGAGAAATTGATCGTATAAATTTGGAAAAATCACTTTCTGTTGTGGACAATGGGTTAACGAAACGACTCTGTCCTCCAGAATATAGTCACTGGACAGCATTGTATCATCTGCTTTTGATATAATAGAGCAGGACTTACTAATGTTACAACATGGTCAGTCTCAATTACCTTCTATTGTACAGCTTGGTTGGACGTTGCAAAATCTGCGTTCAGGCTACGTACCATGGCGTTTAATCAACACAACATCATTATTTGATATCTTTAACCTTACTGATAAACAAATCGGTTTGGCACAAAAAGGAGCAGACTATACGATTCTGAGCACTGAAAAACTCGAGAGATTACCATTGACAATGTCAGAGAGACCTGTCATTGAATGGATAATAAATGGAACGATTACAATTCCGATAACAACTTTCCAGTTTAAATACTGTCAAGAGTATATACCTGCAGGCCAGTATGAAAGGTTGGGTAAAGAATACATCAAATCAATCTGGGATTTACCCTATACACACGGATATTATAGTGAAGGGAACAAGGAGGTATTTCTTAGTGGTAAAAATTGTAAGAAATCACTAAGGGGTACACTTCTGTGTCAAGGTATTAATTTGCATGGAGCCTGCGAAGGGTCTTCAAATAACCTTTCATGTCACCTACATGGCACGCCTGCAAAACGGATAGAGCCATTTTTTATACCACTTTCTAACGGCAGCTCCGTTTTAATAAGTGACCACAGCTGTTGTAGCATGCTGCCAGGAAAAGCCTATCTGACAACTGTAACTTCTGGGGCCGTTTGCTGTATGCAAGTATTGTATCCACACAGCAATCCAGATATGGGGGCTGCGTTATGGCCTCGGTTGAATATCTCTACTATTCGAATTGATACTTTAAGCAGAATGAAGTCTATTCTTTTACAGACAACTGTGCCTTTAACGTCATCAAAAGAAATGTATGATCTGCAAGTGGCAAGGACATCGGCAGAGATACATTCCCTTTTATCCACAAATTGCCCCGTGCATTTCGTAGAAATACTAAGCCAAATCTTAAACATGTCTGATACCAGTGGCATCGCGCATGTATTTAAGACAATTTTTTCGGGACTGTTAGCACCCTTCGAAACAGTTCTGGGCATCTTCCTGAATTTTGTCCATTCTGTCTTTGGCGGCCTACCCTTAATCTTGGGACTCATGGCAGGAATTTTATTTTCGCTCCTTCTGCACCGATATGGCAAGCCAATCCACAGACAAGACTCTAGCAACGATGGAAGAAATGATCCTAGCAATACGATACCGAGACCGTATCACTAAGGTCCTCAGATTGGCTCGGCTAAGAGATCTGACTACAACCTGGTTTCTTTCATTCAGACCGATCTGGCAAGATTGCATTATACCTGTGCTTTGATGTCTGCTGTCAGGTAGTGACTAAGTTTCCACGGGAGCGAAGAAGGATCCCTACACCTCCAGGACACAGGAGCAAGAATGCGAATGGGACGCACTCCTGTCTACTGTCCCCTAAAAGTATGAGGGAATTACCCTAGGAGTGTCCACCACTCTCCTCATACGAGGGGGTATGCAGGGTATAGCAGGAGTAGTCGTAGGTGGATGTCCAAGCTAGAAAACAAAATAGGCAATACACATAATATATCCTAGTTCACTAACCTTCATGCAGGAGTCATTGACATGCAGGATTATTCAGTTGCGCTTACCCCAATTGTAAATCAGGCAGGCTTTATCGAAGAGTTCAAGTAATGGGAGCTGGATAATGGGCAACGGGATATCAGGAATAGAACTCTCGAGGGACATTCACACCAGACAAACACAAAAACAAAAATGGGAATGTGACGAGCACCGGCCGGCTGTTGTGGGCTAAAACAGTGGAGCAGTACACACACACACGAGGAGAGACACCCGGCCCTAAAGGAAGCAAGGGCGGAGCGCTCACTCTCACAGGAAGGGATAAACAACTTAAGAACTCGCCAAGTATTTCATTCATACAACAGAAAGCGAGAAAAAGGAGCCGAGCGAAATAACGCACGCGAAATGCGTGAGAAAAGCAAGGGTAGTCGCGAGTAAACACTCGCATAGAATTTCAAGAAATGCCGAAGTTCGGCAAAGACGCTCTCACTCTGTAACAAACAGCCAGCGGCTGCAGGGTAAGGGGAATGAAGGCAAGAAGCGGGAAAAGGGTCCAAGGAGACTCGCAGGATTCCACAGAATGCCACCGAACCTCGAGCCAGGAACCAGGAAGTGAAGAGGGGGCGTGGTACCGGAACAGTAAGCCAAGCAAAGGCTACGTTCTGCCGTGCCTCTTTTCACTGGTTAGGGAGCGTCTAAAAACAACAAGCTGTGTGTTTGTAGGGACCTGGGTAAAAGAACACATCTCAGCAACCTCGCATGTCAAGGCTATTGATTCCTAACAGTACCCCTCCTCAAAGACCTATTCAGGGGACCGGGCTTAGCAGGATGAAGTCTGTGGAATTGTTGAATCAATCTTGCTGCATGAATGTTTTCTGCAGGTTTTCGACAAAAAACAACCTAGGCAACTAATGTTTTAAGACATAGAACAATATAATATATAAGGACAATTGGCTGCAGCTTATTGCAAAAACACTTATTTTATTATTGGTTTTTAAACATGTTTTCTGCAGGTTCCCATGACCTATCCTCTGGGGGGTACCCTACCCAATCTATCAGGTACTATAGTTTACCTCTTCTTTTACGAGAATCTAGAATCTTTCTCACTTCGTATTCAGCTTCTCCATCAATTTGTATCGGTGGAGGAGGGATTTCAGGGACAACAGAAGGGATGTGTTTCTTTAACAAGGAGCTGTGGAAAACAGGGTGTATTTTCATGCACGGGGGTAGTGTCAATTTCTGGGTGACAGGGAAGATGACTTTCTCAATGGGGAAGGGACCTATAAACCTGGGTTGGAGTTTTTTGGATCCTTCCATCTTTAGGTTTCTAGTGGATAACCACACTTTCTCTCCTATGGTGTACATGGGTTCAGGTCTTCGGTGTTTATCCGCCTGTTTTTTCATAGCTTCCTTGGCCTTACTTAACTCTGTCTTTGCTGTTTCCCATACTAACTTGATTTGGGCATGGTGTTCATCAAGGGAAGGTACTGATGAGTCTTTGGGAGGGATGTCAATAGGGATCATCCTAGGGTGTTGGGCCTGTACAAAGAAAAAAGGGGATATATGTGTAGCGGAATGGGTGGAATTATTGTAAGCGAATTCAGCCAAAGGTAAGGCTTGAACCCAGGTGGAGGAAGGGATGTCAATAAACAACGTAAAAATTGTTCTAAAGTTTGATTTGTCCTTTCCGTTTGCCCATCCGTTTGGGGGTGATAAGCAGTGGATACTCTGTGATCTATCCCCAGCTTGGAATACAACCCCCTCCAAAACTTTGAGACAAACTGTGGCCCTCTGTCGGAGATGATGACCGAGGGTAAACCATGTAATTTGACAATGTTTTTTACAAAGACGGATGTTAGATCTTTGGAAGAAGGTAATTTTTTCAAAGGGATGAAATGCCCCATCTTGGACAGTAAATCAACAACAACATAGACTGAGGTAAACCCTTGACAAGAGGGCAAGTCCGTCATGAAATCCATGCTAATTGTGTGCCAGGGCTGAGGAGGAATGGCTATGTTTTTCAAGAGTCCAGTGGGGGCACAATGCGACGCCTTTTGGCGAGCGCAAGTGGCACAAGCCTGTACATATGCTGCTACCTCTTTGAACATAGATTCCCACCAAAACCACCTGTTACATAAGTCGTGAGTTTTTCTTATACCTGGATGACCCGCCAGTGTGCTGTTATGACACCATTCAATGATAGTCATTCTCAACTCGGAAGCAGGGACAAATAATTTGTCTTCATGATAAAACAATCCTTCTCTAATGGAGTGTAGAGGATCCTTCAACCAGTCTTCATGTGATACATCTCTGAGCAGATGTTTGATTTGTTCAAGAAGGGTATGATCTTTTTCACCCACTCCCAGGATTCTGTTCTCAGGTATTATAGTACTAGGTTGTTCTACTTCCACATGTTGATCATGACCTAACCTTGACAAGGCATCAGCTTTTCCTTGTTGTATACCGGGGCGATAGGTGATTATAAAATCATATTCACTGAAGAATAATAACCACCACATTTGTCTGGGGGTGAGAGCTCTAGCTGATTTAAAAAACTACAGATTCTTGTGGTCCGAATATATGGTGACAACATGGGGGGAACCTAGTAAATGATGCCTCCACTCTTGGAATGATAATTTGATAGCTAACAATTCTCTTTCTCCTATAGTGTAATTTCTCTCAGCTGGTAACAGAGTTTTGGAGAAATACGCTATAGGATGCATGTGTCCAGCCTCAGGGTCTCTCTGTGAAAGTATACCTCCCACTGCGTATTGAGAGGCATCCGCCTCTACAAAAAAAGGCTGAGTGTTATCTGCGTGATGAAGGATAGGAGCGGAAGTGAACTGGGTTTTTAGCTCACAAAAGGCTCTTTCTGCCTCAGTAGACCAGTGAAAAGGTACTCCTTTTTTCAGGAGTTTGATTATTGGAGCTATCGTGTCAGAGAAATGATTAATGAACCGCCAATAAAAATTGGCGAATCCGAGGAACGATTGTATTTCCTTTACTGAAGTAGGACTTTTCCAGTTCACCAAGGCCTCAATTTTCTTGGGATCCATCTGCAAGCCCGTAGGTTTGATAGTAAAACCCAAGAAATCCACTTCAGTGGTGTGGAACATACTCTTGTCCAGTTTGGCAAACAACTGATTTTCCTTTAGCTTTGTAAGGATCTTTCTTACGTGTTCTACGTGGTCCTTCTCGTTCTGCGAGAATATAAGGATATCGTCAATATAGACGATAACAAAGATGTCAATATATTCACGCAAAATATCATTGATAAAGTACTGGAATGCAGCAGGTGCGTTGCACAGCCCGAAGGGCATCACACAATACTCATAGAGCCCAAAGTTGGTGCGGAATGCGGTCTTCCATTCATCGCCCTGTTTGACGCGTATTAAATGGTAAGCCCCTCTGAGATCTATCTTTGTAAAGATTTTGGCTCCTTTTATCTGTTCAAGAAGAACTGGAATCAGAGGTAGGGGATACTTGTTTTTTATCGTAATTTTATTCAAGGCTCTATAGTCCAGGCATGCCCTGAGCCCTCCTTCCCTTTTATCAATAAAAAACAAAGGAGAAGACGCAGGTGAAGTAGAGTGTCTGATAAAACCTTTCGCTAACATTTCGTCCAAATAGTGTTTTAGATAGTCGTATTCTGCGGGTGTTAATGCGTAAATCGACTACATGGCAAATCTGCGCCAGGGATTAAGTCGATTCTACAATCGTAACTCCTGTGAGGAGGTAATTTTGTAGCTTCTTGTTCATTGAACACCTCTGCGAATTCTGCATATTGTTCAGGCACTTTCAGGTCTCGTCCGGTTTGGACTGCACAGTATAAAGGGAGTTCCGGTTCTCGGGCTTCCATGTAACAATGGGTTTTACAATATGGAGAGATCAAGGTGACAGTTCTTTGAACCCAGTCTATAACCGGATTATGTATTCGTAACCAGGGTACTCCTAAAATAACACCAAAATTAGGAGCATCTATGAGATCAAAAACAAGACTTTCAGAATGCCCATTATTGAAAACAATAATCACCGGCGGGGTTTGATAACTGATCATTCCTGACGACAACTCAAACCCATCTACGGCCCAGATAGATTCAGGCTGGGGTTTCGCAACAAAAGACATGCCCAATTGTTTAGCGAGTTTAATATCAAAGAAGTTTCCTGTTGCTCCTGAATCCAGAAGGACAGACATGGAGAATTGCTGTTTTCCGTTGTACGTGAGTGTAATGGGTAAGGTGAAATGTTTGACTGTGTGAATTTTGTTGGTAGAGATCTGATGAGGGATGTAGAAGTGACCTCTCTATTCCTCAAGCTAGCTAGTTTTCCGAATTGGAAACACTGCTAGCTGTTAGTCTGGGTGTCTTAGGACGGACTGGACAATCTTTAGCATAGTGGCCACCCTTTCCGCAGTACAGGCATAAGTTCAATTTACGTCGCTTCTCTTTTTCCTCTGAGAATAAAGGGCCTCGTATGCCCCCGATTTGCATGGGTTCAGGGACATCTTTTGGGACAGGTTTCTCAATTTTAGGTAAAAAAACCCTAGGTACAAAGTTTTGAGTTCTTTCCCCCTTCCTTTCATGTAAACGATGATCTAATTTGACTACTAGATCAATAAAAGAAGCACAATCTTCTGGGGGATTCACTATCTGAGAGAGTAGATCTTTTAAGTCATCCCCTAACCCACGATAAAACAAGGAGGTTCTTTTGTCCTCTGGCCAATGTGTCTCAGCCACCAAATGATTGAAGTTGGTAATGTAAGACAAGAGATCTTTAGAGCCTTGCTTTAGACTGAGCAGTTCTGTATTACTTGCTTGCATATAGGAGTGTCTGGCAAAGAGGCTTCTCATTCTTTCCTTAAAGATATCCAAGTCATATAATGCAGGATTATTGTTCTGGACTAAAGGAACCGCCCATTCTGCCGCATTCCCTGCAAGATAAGAAATGATGAAGGCTACCTTAGCTGAGTCATCAGGAAAAGATGCCGTCTTGCATAAAAAGTGGAGGTGGCATTGATTCATAAAGACATTATATTTGTTGCTGTCCCCGGAAAATCGTTCAGGCATGGCTAGGGGAACAGGAGTAGGGGTATTTACAGTGACTTGTACAGGTGAGCTGCTGGAGTCGCCACTGGCCCCTGGGTCAGTTTCAGGAGGAGGTAAGGTAAACCTAGCAGGTTGTATATAGTTTTTCTGGTTTTGGGTATAGTGCCTGTGTCTATCTCTCCTGTTCTTAACTGATGTACTTCCGCTAACAGTCTTTGATTCTCGACTCCCAATCTGCCCACTTCTGTCTGGAGCGCCACTAAAGCTGCAGTAATTTCTTCTATTGAATGAGCCTGGAGGTCAAGGGTACCTAAGGTGGGATCAGGATCCATCTCGCTCAGGGGAAATAATATACGTGGGCTTGGCTTTCTGTCAGGAAGTGACCAAGTTTCCACGGGAGCGAAGAAGGATCCCTACACCTCCAGGACACAGGAGCATCAATGCGAATGGGATGCACTCCTGTCTACTGTCCCCTAAAAGTATGAGGGAATTACCCTAGGAGTGTCCACCACTCTCCTCATACGAGGGGGTATGCAGGGTATAGCAGGAGTAGTCGTAGGTGGATGTCCAAGCTAGAAAACAAAATAGGCAATACACATAATATATCCTAGTTCACTAACCTTCATGCAGGAGTCATTGACATGCGGAATTATTCAGTTGCGCTTACCCCAATTGGAAATCAGGCAGGCTTTATGGAAGAGTTCAAGTAATGGGAGCTGGATAATGGGCAACGGGATATCAGGAATAGAACTCTCGAGGGACATTCACACCAGACAAACACAAAAACAAAAATGGGAATGTGAGGAGCACCGGCCGGCTGTTGTGGGCTAAAACAGCGGAGCAGTACACACACACACGAGGAGAGACACCCGGCCCTAAAGGAAGCAAGGGCGGAGCGCTCACTCTCACAGGAAGGGATAAACAACTTAAGAACTCGCCAAGTATTTCATTCATACAACAGAAAGCGAGAAAAAGGAGCCGAGCGAAATAACGCCCGCGAAATGCGTGAGAAAAGCAAGGGTAGTCGCGAGTAAACACTCGCGTAGAATTTCAAGAAATGCCGAAGTTTGGCAAAGACGCTCTCACTCTGTAACAACCAGCCAGCGGCTGCAGGGTTAGGGGAATGAAGGCAAGAAGCGGGAAAAGGGTCCAAGGAGACTCACAGGATTCCACAGAACGCCACCGAACCTCGAGCCAGGAACCAGGAAGTGAAGAGGGGGCGTGGTGCCGGAACAGTAAGCCAAGCAAAGGCTACGTTCTGCCGTGCCTCTTTTCACTGGTTAGGGAGCGTCTAAAAACAACAAGCTGTGTGTTTGTAGGGACCTGGGTAAAAGAACACATCTCAGCAACCTCGCATGTCAAGGCTATTGATTCCTAACATCTGCTATGCGGAGAAGAATCCGTGATGGACGTCTGTCTTACACGACAATCAGCAGTACCAATGGATATCGATACTTTGCTAGGTCCTGTAATGACTCATGCATCGTGTTGTCCCCAGAGGCTACAGATTCTGATGACGGCATTCGTTGAGACTTCACCACTACGAATAGGTGGCGGTGAAGTACGAGAGGAAAGCAGCACCAAACAGGTACAGCCTTCTGTGAGCATTGTTGATCCAACCATCGATGATAGCAAACATGCAGAGAACTGCACAGTTGCAGTATTTTCGAACTTAGTCGAACTTTCACCTGATGTGGTAGACCAATTTTTTGCGGGTCTGTCTGAAATAATGTTCTCTCCAAGTAACGAGAATAACTCTTAACACCTTGGCTGCTAAGGCAATTTCCAGCCTGTGCTGGACATTGATATTTTACATTATTCATGACGAGCTCAGCTCGTCATCAGCACAGCTCCACTGTGACTCATGACGAGCTGAGCTCGTCATGAGCAGGGAAGGGGTTAATAAAAACAATGAGCACACAGCGCTCCTTGAACTCTGAATTCAGACTTCAGTTTTGATAAACAAAGCTACAGAAAATATTTGGAACTCATTTTCCCCTGAAAGTGAAATCATTTTTGACATGTTTCAAAATATTTACCTTTTTTTGGCACATGGTACTCTGCTTAAAGTAGAACTAAACTTAGAGAACAGAGCTTCTATTTTTAGGATACTAGAGACAATATGTTACCTCAGCCTCTAGCACATATACAGCAATTTGTATAAATATGTGATGAAATGGTCTCGACATTCTTTTCTGTATTTAGAGCCATTATACGTGTAATTTTCGCAATTCATTCAGCTGATACATATATGCATTTATCTGAATGATGACACTGCTTGAGAAGCGTACAGTACCAAGACTAATTTTCGTGTATTTGCCTTATACCATTTCAAATGCGAAACATGTATTTTGGGGTGGGTCGGAAAACGCACATGCATCTTTGAATGTTTACTATTGCTAAGTTTTTTAGTAATGATGGACATCAATCCGTGGAGTGGGTGTCGTGTTTATATCTAGGACCCTAATTTGATATTCCCGATTTATGCCCTTGTGAGGTTATAATCAATAATATCCTGATAAAGGCATCAGAATCAGATCCATATTCATTAATAGCCCATGCAGTCCAAAGCACAGCACGGCTACTCCCATCGACTCCTAGAAAGCAGAACGCGTTCTTTAAACAAACCAAGCCTCCAGCAGCCCGGGAAAATCCCCCCTGCTATTGTTTTGATTTGAACAAGAACTCCTAAAGTCCAGAAAGAACTGTTAGTTCTTAGTGACGTCTTATGTCCAACCTTACGTCAAACCCGGCACCTTCCAGGTATAAAATACCAACAGTTGCCTTAAGCAAACATGTGGTGGTTTGGAGCAGAGCGGCCATCTACTTGCCCGAGAGCCCAGCTGATGGAAGAGCCCACGGACGCCACCCCTCTCGTTTGACGCACTGAGAGAGACGCTGTCTTTTTTCTCCAGCCGAGAAAATCCAGCTCTGGTGTTTCCAGCCTACCCTTGCGGGTTGCTGGGATATCGAGTCCTGAGGAAATAGATACCAGACCTCCAACATTCTATTACCAAGGTACGGAGCTGACGAAACCGTTGAGATAATTCTCGATGCAGATTCTTGGCAAAATAATCTTAACGAACTTAACTTAAATTGCTACTTACTCATCCCTTCCAAAAGTATTAGGCTTAGGTCAGGTACACCGGGGTAGGCTTAGTTAGAAGCACCAGTTGAGTACGTTAGTCAATGTATTCATGTATGTATACATTTTATCCATTTTAAAGTATCATATGGCTAAGAAACCATGTCAATGCTTTTACAGTATTATTTCCTAATACTACTTTTACTGTATGCACTTTACTTTACTTTAAGTATTGCAATTCTGGCAATTCATTTCTCTTGCATGAGAAAGAAGACCGCTCAATAAATAACACCTTTTATTGAAAACGCCTGTCTCTCTATTTCTCTGAATTCTGGTGAAACTAAGTATGCACTGCTGACTGAGTGAAATAGCTGTCTATTGTTTTCACACGACTCTAGAGATACACTCTTATTCTGAGGGAGCAAAGTTGTCATGTTTATGCGGTTGTCGCAAACTGAATCCCTTCTTGTCTGAGCCAGGGAAGCTCATCCCTCCCTATTCATTCAAGAAAGTTTCCAGTGACCTCTGAGGTAGCTGGAGCAAACCTAAATTAAGTTTAACATAGTCAGTAGAGACCTAGATGACCTCAGTCCTACGTCTACACTGCTGTTTATGTTATTCCAATGTACAGAGCCTATTGGAAAAATAGGAACTACACTACACCTTCCTTTTTAATACCTCACTTTCCTCTTTCTGTACATCCCTTGCTTCTTTCTGCATATATGTTGCTTCTTTCTGCACTTCTCTTGCCTCCCTTTTCTGCATCCCTCTTCCCTCTTCTGCACCTCTCTTTCTTCTGCCTCCAGTTCTTTTGCCTCCTTCTGCACCTCCCTTGCTTCTTTATGCACTTCTCTTGCTTCTTGTTGCACCTCTCCTGCTTTTTTCTTCACCCTTCTTCCCTTTTTCTACACCTCTCTTGCCTCTTTCTGTACCTCTCCTGCCTCTTTCTGCACTTCACTTGCCTCTTTCTACACCTCTTTTGATTCTTTCTGCAGGTCTCTTGCCTCGTTCGGCACCTCTCTTGCTTCTTTGTGCACTTCTCTTGCTTCTTTCTGCACCGCATCCTGCTTCTTTCTGCACCCTTTGTCCCTTTTTCTACACCTCTATTGCATCTTTCAGTACATCTCCTGCTTCTTTCTACACTTCTCTTGCCTCTTTCTGCACTTCTCTTGCCTCTTTTTGTACCTCTCTTGCTTCTTTCTGCACCCTTCTATACTTTAACTGTGCCTCTCGCCTCTTTCTGCACCTCTATTGGCTATTTCTACACCTCTCTTGCTTCTTTATGCACCTCTCTTGCTATTTCATCATCTCTCTTGCCTCTTTCTGCACCCCTCTCGTCCCTTTCTGTACCTCTCTTGCTTCTTTCATTACTTCTCTTCCTTCTTTTTGCAATCCTCCTGCTTTTTTCTGCACCCTTCTTCCCTTTTTCAATAATTCATGGGCCTCTTTCTGTACCTCTCTTGCCTCTTTCTGCAACTGTGTTGCTTCTTTCTGCACTTCTCTTTCTTTTTTTTGCACCTCTCCTGCTTCTTTCTGCACACTTCTTCCCTTTACCTACACCTCTCTTGCCTCTTTCTGTACCTCTCTAGCTTCCTTCTGCACTTTTCTTGCTTATCTGTGCACCTCTTCTGCTTCTTTCTGGCACCCTTATTTCCCTTTTCTATTGCCTCTTTCTGTACTTTTCATGCTTCTTTCTGACCTGCTCTTGCCTCTTTCTGCACCCTTTATCACTTTTTCTGTACCTCTCTTACCTTTTTCTGTACCTCTCTTGTCTCTTTATGCACCCTTCTTGCCTCTTTCTACACCTCTCTTGCTTCTTTCTGAACTTCTTTAGCCTCCTCTTTCTGCACCCATCTTCCCTCTTCTGCACCTCTCTTTCCTCTGCCTGCAGTTCTCTTTCCCCTTTCTGCACATGTATTGCCTCTTTCTGCACCCCTGTTCCCTCTGTCTGCACCTCTCTTGCCTCTTTCTGCCCCCCTCTTGTCCCTTGATGCACCTCTCTTCCTTTTTTCTGTACTTCTCTTCCTTCTTTTTACAACCCTCCTGCTTCATTCTGCACCCTCCTTCCTTTTCAATACCTCACTTTCCTCTTTCTGTACATCTCTTGCTTCTTTCGGCATATCTGTTGTTTCTTTCTGCACTTCTCTTGCCTCCTTTTCTGCATCCCTCTTCCCTCTACTGCACCTCTCTTGCTTCTGCCTGCAGTTCTTTTGCCTCTTTCTGCACCTCCCTTGCTTCTTTATGCACTTCTATTGCTTCTTTTTGCACCTCTCCTGCTTCTTTCTGCACCCTTCCTCCCTTTTTCTACACCTCTCTTGCCTCTTTCTGTACCTCTCCTGCCTCTTTCTGCCCTTCACTTGCCTCTTTCTACACCTCTTTTGATTCTTTCTGCAGGTTTCTTGCCTCGTTCGGCACCTCTCTTGCTTCTTTCTGCACTTCTCTTGCTTCTTTCTGCACCTCTCCTGCTTCTTTCTGCACCCTTTGTCCCTTTTTCTACACCTCTATTGCATCTTTATGCACCTCTCTTGCTATTTCTGCATCTCTCTTGCCTCGTTCTGCACCCCTCTTGTCCCTTTCTGTACTTCTCTTGCTTCTTTCATTACTTTTCTTCCTTCTTTTTGCAATCCTCCTGCTTTTCTCTGCACCCTTCTTCCCTTTTTCAATACCTCATGGGCCTCTTTCTGTACCTCTATTGCCTCTTTCTGCAACTGTGTTGCTTCCTTCTGCACTTCTCTTGCTTCTTTCTACACCCCTATTGCCTCTTTCTGCACTCCTTATCCCTGTATTTGCACCTCTCTTGCCTCTTTCTGCACCCCCTTGTCCCTTTCTGCAGTTCTCTTCCTTCTTTTTGCAACCCTCCTGCTTCTTTCTTCACCCTTCTTCCCTCTTTCAATACCTCACTTGCCTCTTTCTGTTCATCCCCTGCTTCTTTCTGCACATCTGTTGCTTCTTTCTGAACTTCTCTTGCCTTCTTTTTTTGTATCCCTCTTCCCTCTTTTGCACTTCTCTTGCCTTTCCTTCAGTTATCTTGCTTCTTTCCGTACCTCCCTTGCTTCTTTCTGTATTTCTCTTGCTTTTTTGTGCACCTCTCCTGTTTCTTTCTGTACCCTGCTTCCCTTTTTCTACACCTCTCTTGCCTCTTTCTGTACCTCTTTTGGTTCTTTCTGTTTTTCTCTTGCCTCTTTCTGCACCTCACTTGCCTCTTTTTACACCTCTCGTGCTTCTATCTGCAGTTCTCTTGCCTCCTTCAGCACCTCTCTTGCTTTTTTCTGCACCTCTTCTGCTTCTTTCTGCCACCTTTCCCCTTTTTCTACACCTCTCTTGCCTCTTTCGGTACCTCTCTTGCTTCTTTCTACACGTCTATTGCCTCTTTCTGCTCCTCTCTTGCCCCTTTCTACCCTTCTCTTGCTTCCTTCTGCACTTCTCTTGCTTCTTTCTCCACCTCTCCTGCTTCTTTTTGCATGCTTCTTCCCTTTTACTGTGTCTCTCTTGCCTTTTTCTGTACCTCTCTTGTCTCTTTATGCACCCTTCTTGCCTCTTTCTACACCTCTCTTGCTTCTTTCTGAACTTCTTTAGCCTCCTCTTTCTGCACCCATCTTCCCTCTTCTGCACCTCTCTTTCCTCTGCCTGCAGTTCTCTTTCCCCTTTCTGCACATGTATTGCCTCTTTCTGCACCCCTGTTCCCTCTGTCTGCACCTCTCTTGCCTCTTTCTGCCCCCCTCTTGTCCCTTGATGCACCTCTCTTCCTTTTTTCTGTACTTCTCTTCCTTCTTTTTACAACCCTCCTGCTTCATTCTGCACCCTCCTTCCTTTTCAATACCTCACTTTCCTCTTTCTGTACATCTCTTGCTTCTTTCGGCATATCTGTTGTTTCTTTCTGCACTTCTCTTGCCTCCTTTTCTGCATCCCTCTTCCCTCTACTGCACCTCTCTTGCTTCTGCCTGCAGTTCTTTTGCCTCTTTCTGCACCTCCCTTGCTTCTTTATGCACTTCTATTGCTTCTTTTTGCACCTCTCCTGCTTCTTTCTGCACCCTTCCTCCCTTTTTCTACACCTCTCTTGCCTCTTTCTGTACCTCTCCTGCCTCTTTCTGCCCTTCACTTGCCTCTTTCTACACCTCTTTTGATTCTTTCTGCAGGTTTCTTGCCTCGTTCGGCACCTCTCTTGCTTCTTTCTGCACTTCTCTTGCTTCTTTCTGCACCTCTCCTGCTTCTTTCTGCACCCTTTGTCCCTTTTTCTACACCTCTATTGCATCTTTATGCACCTCTCTTGCTATTTCTGCATCTCTCTTGCCTCGTTCTGCACCCCTCTTGTCCCTTTCTGTACTTCTCTTGCTTCTTTCATTACTTTTCTTCCTTCTTTTTGCAATCCTCCTGCTTTTCTCTGCACCCTTCTTCCCTTTTTCAATACCTCATGGGCCTCTTTCTGTACCTCTATTGCCTCTTTCTGCAACTGTGTTGCTTCCTTCTGCACTTCTCTTGCTTCTTTCTACACCCCTATTGCCTCTTTCTGCACTCCTTATCCCTGTATTTGCACCTCTCTTGCCTCTTTCTGCACCCCCTTGTCCCTTTCTGCAGTTCTCTTCCTTCTTTTTGCAAACCTCCTGCTTCTTTCTTCACCCTTCTTCCCTCTTTCAATACCTCACTTGCCTCTTTCTGTTCATCCCCTGCTTCTTTCTGCACATCTGTTGCTTCTTTCTGAACTTCTCTTGCCTTCTTTTTTTGTATCCCTCTTCCCTCTTTTGCACTTCTCTTGCCTTTCCTTCAGTTATCTTGCTTCTTTCCGTACCTCCCTTGCTTCTTTCTGTATTTCTCTTGCTTTTTTGTGCACCTCTCCTGTTTCTTTCTGTACCCTGCTTCCCTTTTTCTACACCTCTCTTGCCTCTTTCTGTACCTCTTTTGGTTCTTTCTGTTTTTCTCTTGCCTCTTTCTGCACCTCACTTGCCTCTTTTTACACCTCTCGTGCTTCTATCTGCAGTTCTCTTGCCTCCTTCAGCACCTCTCTTGCTTTTTTCTGCACCTCTTCTGCTTCTTTCTGCCACCTTTCCCCTTTTTCTACACCTCTCTTGCCTCTTTCGGTACCTCTCTTGCTTCTTTCTACACGTCTATTGCCTCTTTCTGCTCCTCTCTTGCCCCTTTCTACCCTTCTCTTGCTTCCTTCTTCACTTCTCTTGCTTCTTTCTCCACCTCTCCTGCTTCTTTTTGCATGCTTCTTCCCTTTTACTGTGTCTCTCTTGCCTTTTTCTATACCTCTCTTGGCTCTTTCTACACGTCTTTTGCTACTTTCGGCACCTCTCTTGCTTTTTCTGCATCTCTCTTGCCTCTTTCTGTACCTCTCTGGCCTCTTTCTGTACTTTTCTTCCCTCTTTCTGTACATCTCTTGCTTCTTTCTACACTTCCATTGCCTCTTTCTGCTCCTCTCTTGCCCCTTTCTACCCTTCTCTTGCTTCTTTCTGCACTTCTCTTGCTTCTTTCTCCACCTCTCCTGCTTCTTTCTGCACCCTTCTTCCCTTTTACTATGCCTCCCTTGCCTTTTTCTACACCTCTGTTGGCTCATTCTATACCTCTCTTGCTTCTTTATGCACCTCTCCTGCTTTTTCTGAATCTCTCATGCCTCTGTCTGTACCCCTCTTGTCCCTTTCTGGACCTCTCTTGCTTCTTTTTGCACTTCTCTTCCTTCTTTTTGCAACCCTCCTGCTTCTTTCTGCACCCTTCATCCATTTTGCAATACCTCACTTGCCTCTATCTGTACCTCTATTGCCTCTTTCTGCAACTCTGTTGCTTCTTTATGTACTATTCATGCCTCCTTTTTCAGCATCCCTCTTCCCTCTTCTGTACCTGTCTTGCCTCTTCCTGCAGTTCTCTTGCCTCTTCCTGTACAATTATTGCTTCTTTCTGCACTTCTCTAGCTTCTGTCTGTACTTTTCTTGCTTCTATCTGTACCTCTCTGGCTTCTTTCTGTACCCTTCTTCTCTTTTTCTACACCTCTCTTGCCTCTTTCTGCACCTCTCTGATTTCTACCTGTATTTATCTTGCCTCTTTTTGCACCCCTCTTATTTACTATGTACCGTTCTGTACTGTACATCTCATGCCTGTTTCTATACATGTCTTGCCTGTTTGGCAAGTGGAGAAGTGTGGCTCAATGGTTAGAGAAGCAGACCCTGAAGCAGATGTCTGGCCCGGGACCAGCATACAATTCCCGCCTCGGCGGGTCTTGGGGTCAATTTCCTCGGATCTGATAATTCTCACCTCGATGCCTATTCTAATCATGGGTCCCACCCTGCAACTCTGGGCAATAGCTTGCTTAATCTCCACAACAGCCCCACCAGCGCTGGGATGCCTGGCTTCACCTTGGGGGAGCCCAGGAGTGGACATTTCACAGGGAAAAGCCAGGAAGGGCTTCACAGCGGTATGCGTTACAGCGCCAAGACACCCCAGTCGGGGTATTAGTGCGCTTTACAAGTACAAATTACATTTACATTTTTCAGCATCTCTGTTGCTTTTCTGCACCAATCTTGCCTTTTTATGCATCCCTATTGCCTCTTTCTGCATTTCTCTTGCCTCTTTCTGTACCTCTCTTGCCTCTTTCTGTACACAAGTTCCCTCTTTCTGCATCTCTCCTGCCTGTTTCTACACCTCTCTTGTCCCTTTCTGCACCTCTGTTGCTTTTTTCTGCAAGTCTTTTGCTTCTTTTTGCACCGCTCTTGTCTCCTTATGCACCCCTCTTGCTTCTTTCTGCACCTCTCCTGCTTCTTTCTGCACCCTTTGTCCCTTTTTCTACACCTCTATTGCATCTTTATGCACCTCTCTTGCTATTTCTGCATCTCTCTTGCCTCGTTCTGCACCCCTCTTGTCCCTTTCTGTACTTCTCTTGCTTCTTTCATTACTTTTCTTCCTTCTTTTTGCAATCCTCCTGCTTTTCTCTGCACCCTTCTTCCCTTTTTCAATACCTCATGGGCCTCTTTCTGTACCTCTATTGCCTCTTTCTGCAACTGTGTTGCTTCCTTCTGCACTTCTCTTGCTTCTTTCTACACCCCTATTGCCTCTTTCTGCACTCCTTATCCCTGTATTTGCACCTCTCTTGCCTCTTTCTGCACCCCCTTGTCCCTTTCTGCAGTTCTCTTCCTTCCTTTTGCAACCCTCCTGCTTCTTTCTTCACCCTTCTTCCCTCTTTCAATACCTCACTTGCCTCTTTCTGTTCATCCCCTGCTTCTTTCTGCACATCTGTTGCTTCTTTCTGAACTTCTCTTGCCTTCTTTTTTTGTATCCCTCTTCCCTCTTTTGCACTTCTCTTGCCTTTCCTTCAGTTATCTTGCTTCTTTCCGTACCTCCCTTGCTTCTTTCTGTATTTCTCTTGCTTTTTTGTGCACCTCTCCTGTTTCTTTCTGTACCCTGCTTCCCTTTTTCTACACCTCTCTTGCCTCTTTCTGTACCTCTTTTGGTTCTTTCTGTTTTTCTCTTGCCTCTTTCTGCACCTCACTTGCCTCTTTTTACACCTCTCGTGCTTCTATCTGCAGTTCTCTTGCCTCCTTCAGCACCTCTCTTGCTTTTTTCTGCACCTCTTCTGCTTCTTTCTGCCACCTTTCCCCTTTTTCTACACCTCTCTTGCCTCTTTCGGTACCTCTCTTGCTTCTTTCTACACGTCTATTGCCTCTTTCTGCTCCTCTCTTGCCCCTTTCTACCCTTCTCTTGCTTCCTTCTGCACTTCTCTTGCTTCTTTCTCCACCTCTCCTGCTTCTTTTTGCATGCTTCTTCCCTTTTACTGTGTCTCTCTTGCCTTTTTCTATACCTCTCTTGGCTCTTTCTACACGTCTTTTGATACTTTCGGCACCTCTCTTGCTTTTTCTGCATCTCTCTTGCCTCTTTCTGTACCTCTCTGGCCTCTTTCTGTACTTTTCTTCCCTCTTTCTGTACATCTCTTGCTTCTTTCTACACTTCCATTGCCTCTTTCTGCTCCTCTCTTGCCCCTTTCTACCCTTCTCTTGCTTCTTTCTGCACTTCTCTTGCTTCTTTCTCCACCTCTCCTGCTTCTTTCTGCACCCTTCTTCCCTTTTACTATGCCTCCCTTGCCTTTTTCTACACCTCTGTTGGCTCATTCTATACCTCTCTTGCTTCTTTATGCACCTCTCCTGCTTTTTCTGAATCTCTCATGCCTCTGTCTGTACCCCTCTTGTCCCTTTCTGGACCTCTCTTGCTTCTTTTTGCACTTCTCTTCCTTCTTTTTGCAACCCTCCTGCTTCTTTCTGCACCCTTCATCCATTTTGCAATACCTCACTTGCCTCTATCTGTACCTCTATTGCCTCTTTCTGCAACTCTGTTGCTTCTTTATGTACTATTCATGCCTCCTTTTTCAGCATCCCTCTTCCCTCTTCTGTACCTGTCTTGCCTCTTCCTGCAGTTCTCTTGCCTCTTCCTGCACAATTATTGCTTCTTTCTGCACTTCTCTAGCTTCTGTCTGTACTTTTCTTGCTTCTATCTGTACCTCTCTGGCTTCTTTCTGTACCCTTCTTCTCTTTTTCTACACCTCTCTTGCCTCTTTCTGCACCTCTCTGATTTCTACCTGTATTTATCTTGCCTCTTTTTGCACCCCTCTTATTTACTATGTACCGTTCTGTACTGTACATCTCATGCCTGTTTCTATACATGTCTTGCCTGTTTGGCAAGTGGAGAAGTGTGGCTCAATGGTTAGAGAAGCAGACCCTGAAGCAGATGTCTGGCCCGGGACCAGCATACAATTCCCGCCTCGGCGGGTCTTGGGGTCAATTTCCTCGGATCTGATAATTCTCACCTCGATGCCTATTCTAATCATGGGTCCCACCCTGCAACTCTGGGCAATAGCTTGCTTAATCTCCACAACAGCCCCACCAGCGCTGGGATGCCTGGCTTCACCTTGGGGGAGCCCAGGAGTGGACATTTCACAGGGAAAAGCCAGGAAGGGCTTCACAGCGGTATGCGTTACAGCGCCAAGACACCCCAGTCGGGGTATTAGTGCGCTTTACAAGTACAAATTACATTTACATTTTTCAGCATCTCTGTTGCTTTTCTGCACCAATCTTGCCTTTTTATGCATCCCTATTGCCTCTTTCTGCATTTCTCTTGCCTCTTTCTGTACCTCTCTTGCCTCTTTCTGTACACAAGTTCCCTCTTTCTGCATCTCTCCTGCCTGTTTCTACACCTCTCTTGTCCCTTTCTGCACCTCTGTTGCTTTTTTCTGCAAGTCTTTTGCTTCTTTTTGCACCGCTCTTGTCTCCTTATGCACCCCTCTTGCCTCTTTCTGTACCTCTCCAGCCTCTTTTTGCACCTCTTGCCTTTTCTGCAGTTCCCTTGCCTCTTTCTGTACCTCTTTTGCTTCTTTCTGCACCCCTTTTGCTTCATTCTGTACTTCTCATGCCTCTTTCTACACCACTTTTCCTTTTTTCTTCACCTCTGTTGGTTATTTCAGCACTGCTCATGCTTTCTGTATCTATCTTGCAAATGTCTGCATTCCTTTTGCCTCATTCGTCAGTTCTCTTGCCTCTATTTACACCTGTCTTTCCTCTTTCTGCCCTTTTCTTGATTCTTTCCGCACCTGTTTCTTCTTACAGTAATTTTCTTGCCTCTTTCTGTACTTTTCTTGCCTGTTTCTGTACCTCTCGTACCCCTTTCTGTACCTCTCTTGTCTCTTTCTACTCCTCACTTGCTTCTTTCTGCACCCTTCTTGCCTCTTTCTGCTCACCTTTTCCCTCTTTCTGTAATTCCCTTGCCTCATTCTGCATCCCTGTTCCCTCTTTCTGTACCTTTCCTACCTGTCTCTGCACCTCTCATGCCTCTTTCAGCACCTTTCTTGCTTATTAGTGCATTTTTCTTTCTTCTTTCTGCTTGCGTTTTCCCTTTTACTGTTCTTCTCTTGCCTCTTTCTGTATCCCTCTTGCTTCTCTCTGCATCTCACTTGCTTCTTTCTGCACTTCCCGTGCCTTTTTATGCACCCCTCTGTCCTCTTTTTGCACATGTGCTGCCTCTTCCTGCAGTTCTTTTGCCTCTTTCTGCACTTCTCTTGCCTCTTTCTGCTCTCTTGTTCCATCCTTCTGCACCTCTCCTGCCTGTTTCTGTACCTCACTTGTCTCTTTCTGCAGCTCTTTTGCTTCTTTCTGCACTTCTCTTGCCTCTTTCTGCACTTCTCTTGCCTCTTTCTGCACTTCCTGTAGCCTATGCGGATGACACCCAGATGTTATTTACTTGGAGCGGTTCGGATCTGGATACCAAGATCGCTCAGACCTGCCTTTTATCTGTTTTCTGCTGCCTTGCACATGCTCAACTTAAGTGCGACGAGGAAAAATAGGAGGTACTCCTGTATGGCCAGTTTCCCACCGCATTCAGAGAATTGCTGTGGCCTCCCAATGTTCCTTTCCCCAACTCCGTGGGTGATCCAGCAAAGAATTTGGGTGTATGGTTTGGGGAAGATCTATGGTTTGAAGAACACATTAAAAAACTTACTGGAGTCTGCTTCGGTACCCTCAAGGCCCTACAAAGGTTCTTTCCCCTGCTTCTGAGGGAGGTTATAGAAATGGTAGTGCGTGCCCTCATTCTCTCCCGCCGCGATTATGCCACTGCTCTGTTCATTGGCATTGCGGGCTATCTGGTTAGGAAACTCCAGATCATACAGAACACCTTGGCTAGACTCCTGTTCAACATCTCTCGGAGATCTAGTGTCCGGCAACATTTGTTTGATCTGCATTGGCTACTGGTGGCCCAGCGTGTGCAATTTAAGGCCCTCATTCTATGTAACAGGGCCATTCATGGTCAAGGGCCAGCGTATTTTAGGAGACGTTTTGTTCTATATACGCCGAACCACCCTCCACGATATGCCACTCAGTGCCGGCTGGTCATCCCACGGTTTTGTAAGGCGCGTCTGGGCGGCCAGTCTCTCTCTGTTAAAGCAGCAGCTGCCTGGAATGCCCCCCACGTGGAGTTACAACATACACAGGACTTCTGTCTTTTAAAAAAAACTTTAAAAACCTTTCTCTTTAAAATGTTTATTTAATTTTTATGCCCGTCCTCCCACAGCCCGCGCACCCGCCAGGACACTCTAGAGTATTTGAGCGCTGAGGAAAAGTGTTCTTCTGTTCGGCATCATTTGTACCGAGACTCCATTGCTTTTTCATTGCTGTCTCGTGTCAACCACTTCCACACGGCCCACCTGGTTGTTTCTGCTGATGCCTGAGAAAAATCTAACTAACACGAAAACAGCCATCTTGCAGCCTGCATTTCTGCCCAGGAACTGTCGCACACCCAACCCCCCCTTTTCTTGCAGTTCAACAGAAAGCCACGAGACACTCACACCCTGTGTAAATGATTTGTTTTCCATCTCCTGATCCCAGCCTGGTAAACATCATTGACACCGTGATCAGGTTATCAGGACAATGGTCAGACTGCTGGGCCTTGATCAGGGTGATTAAACAATGACCTGAAAGACTGGGCTTTGATCAAGGTGATTAAACAATGACCTGAAAGACTGAGCCTTGATCAAGCTGAGTAAACAATGATTTGTTTTCCAAGCCTTAACCAAGTCACCATCTACAAACGTCGTCTGGATCTGGTTATCAACTACAAAGACTGCCCTGATTGAACAATGAACTAACAGCCAAAAGACTGGGATGAAAAAGTATAAAAGGCTTGTCAGCTGCGGAGTAAAGCAGCAGCCTCCTCTGTCTTGTTTCTGACGAGCTTGGGACTCTGTTCCCTAGCCCGGGCTATTTGAATAAATCTGGGTTCCTCCTGCAGATGAAGGCTCCTGTATCTCCTTTTACTACATATGAAGGATATGGAAGGCTTGGGCGGTTCCCCGCCACCGAGACACAGTAAGTGGGTTAATCCGGTTCTTCAGCACAATACAAATCCCTATATAACATAACTTCTCTTGCCTCTTTGTCTATCTTTCCCACCTCTTTCTGCACCTCTCTTGCCTTTTTCTCCACCCGTTCCCTCTTTCTGCACCTCTTCTGCCTGCTTCTGTACCTTTCTTGCCTCTTTCAGAACTTCTGTTGCTTCTTTCTGTAATTCCCTTGCTTATTTTGCACTCTTCTTTCTCTTTCTGCACCTCTATTGCCTCTTTCTGTACCTATCTTGCCTTTTTCTGCAGTTCTTTTGCTTTTCTCTGCACCTCTGTTGCTTCTTCCTGAACTTCTCTTGCCTCTTTCCATACTCCTCTTCCCTCTTTCTGCATTTCCATTGTCTCTTTCTGCAGTTATCCTGCCTCTATCTGTACCTCTCTTGCCTCTTTCTGTGTCCTGTTCCGGCTTTCTGCACCTCTTCTGCCTCTTCCTGCACCCTTCTTGCCTCTTTCAGCACCTCTGTTGCTTCATTCTGAACTTCTCCTTTGGCTTTCTGTAACTCTCTTGCCTCTTTCTGTACACACGCTCCCTCTTTCTGTACCTCTCCTGCCTGTATCTATACCTCTCTTGCCTTTTTCAGCACCTCTGTTGCTTCTTTCTGCAATTCTCTTGCTTCTTTTTGCACCCCTCTTGTCTTTTTCTGCACCCCTCTTTCCTCTTTCTGTACCTCTCCAGCCTCTTTGTGCATGTCTCTTGCCTTTTCTGGAGTTCCATTGCCTCTTTCTGCACCTCTTTTGCTTCTTTATGCACTTATCTGCCTCTTTCTACACCACTCTTCTTTCTTTCTGTACCTCTGTTGGTTCTTTCTGCACTGCTCTTGCTTCTTTCTGTACCTCTCTTGCACATGTCTCTTGCTTCTTTCTGCAATTCTCTTCCTTCTTTTTGCACACCTCTTGTCTCTTTCTGCAGCACAGTTGCCTCTTTCTGTACCTCTCCTGCCTCTTTCTGCGCCTCTCCTGCCTCTTTCTGTACCTCTTTTAGTTTTTTCTGTACTTCTCTTGCCTCTTTTCTTTGCCCTCTTCAATCTTTCTGCACTCTCTTCCCTCTTTCTACACCTCTCTTGCCTTTTTCTCCACTCCTGTTCCCTCTTTCTGCGCCTCTTCTGCCTGTTTCTGTACATCTCTTACCTCTATCAGCATTTATGTTGCTTCTTTCTGTAATTCCCTTGCTTACTTTGCACTCTTCATTCTCTTTCTGCACTCCTCTTGCCTCTTTCTGCACCTCTATTGCCTCCTTCTGTACCTATGTTGCCTTTTTCTGCAGTTCTCTTGCTTTTTTCTGATTCTCTGCTACTTCTTCCTGTACTTCTCTTGCCTCTTTCCGTACTCTTCTTCCCTCTTTCTACATCTCCCTTGCCTCTTTCTGCAGTTCTCTTGCCTCTTTCTGTATCTTGTTCCGGCTTCCTGCACCTCTCTTGCCTCTTTCTGCACCATTCTTGCCTCTTTCAGCACCTCTGTTGCTTCTTTCTGCACTTCTCTTCTGGCTTTCTGCAGCTCTCTTGCCTCTTTCTGTAACCATGTTCCCTCTTTCTGTTCCTCCCCTGCCTGTTTCTATACCTCTCTTGCCTTTTTCAGCATCTTTGTTGCTTCTTTCTGCAGTTTTCTTGCTTCTGTTTGCACCCCTTTTGCATCTTTATACACCCCTCTTGCCTCTTTCTGCAGTTCTCTTGCCTCTTTCTGCACCTCTCTTGCCTCTTTGTGTACCTATGTTACCTCTTTCTGTATCTCTCTTGCCTGTTTTTATTTCTCTCTTGCCTCTTTCAGCACCTTTGTTGTTTCTTTCTGCAATTATCTTGCTTCTTTTGTCACCCCTCTTGTCTCTTTCTACACCCCTCGTGCCTCATTCTGCACCTCTCCAGCCTCTTTGTGCATCTCTCTTGCCTTTTCTGCAGTTCCAGTGCCTCTTTCTGCACCTCTTTATCTTCTTTGTGCACTTCCCTTGCCTCTGTCTACACCACTCTGTCTTCTTTCTGCATCCCTGTTGCTTCCTTCTGCACTTCTCTTGTTTCTTTTTGTTCCCCTCTTGCTTCTTTCTGCACACCTCCTCTCTCTTTCTGCACCTATATTACCTCTTTCTGCATCTCTGTTGCTTCTTTCTGTACTTCTCTTGCTTTTTTTTGTACCTCTCTTGCTTCTTTCTGTACCTCTCTTGCTTCTATTTGTACCCCTGTTGCCTCTTTCTTTACCCTGTGCATCTTTCTGCACCTCTCTTGCTTCTTTTTGCACTTTGTTTGCCTCTTGTTGTACTCTTCTACCCTTTTCTGCCCATCTCTTGCCTCTTTCAGCACCTCTCTTGCCTCTTTCTGCACCCCTCTTGCCTCTTTCTGCACCTCTCTTGCTTCTTTCTGCACCCGTTGCCTCTTTCTGTACTCCTCCTCCCTCTATTTGCACCTCTCTTGCCTCCTTCTGCACCCCTCTTGTCCTTTTCTGCACCTCTCTTGCTTCTTTCTGCACTTCTCTTGCTTCTTTTTGTACCTCTCTTGCTTCTATCTGTACCCCTGTTGCCTCTTTCTTCACCCCTCATGCATCTTTCTGCACCTCTCTTGCGTCTTTCTGCACCTCTCTTGCCTCTTCTTGTGTTATGCATCTAAAGATGGTAGCTCACAAAGGAGGTAACTTCTTCCTTAGGTGGTCAAATGTTCTTGGTTCTGCTGTGTCATTCAGTTGCAAAGGCAGACATGTCCTATCTATATAGGTGTTATATATACCCTCAAATATACTGTTGAATACCCATGTGCCCTGTATTATTAGCACAAAGAAATACATACACCTTTTTGTACACATGTTTCAGAGTATGCTGTTTAAAACACATGTATTCAAGTATTTGTATGTTTATTTTTTGTAACATGTCACTAGGTAAAAGCACATGCATATATACCTTCACAAGCTTGGTGAGACTTATAACAGTGATATGGGTATGATTGCTGTTTTACATTTGGTACGCCTAACATTCTGAAGAGTCGATGAATAGTAAACCTTCAAGAGAAAAGTGAGTTTTAAGACATCTTGGGAGAAGGAGTCTTTCGAAAGGTACAGTCAAAGTAGGCCTCTTTCTGTACCTTTGTTGCTTCTTTTTCCACCTTTTTTCCTCTTTCTGGACTTCTGTTGCCTCTTTCTGCATTTTTGTTCTTCTTTCTTCTCCTTTTTTTCTTTATTGACATTTGTCTTGGTTCTTTCTGCGCCTCTCTTTCTGTACATGTTCTACCGATGTAGCCATAGTTAGAAATTAGCATTTAAAATAACTTAGAAATGTACTGAAAAGACACAGACTTCAGGGTCGTTATAGTTAGGAATTAACATTTAAAAAACCTTAGATATTCACTGAAAATATCCACAGGTTTCAGGGACGTTATAGTTAGGCTGACATTTCTCTTATACAAAACCAGAGAAATTCAGCCGTACACTGCTTATGATGTCACATATATTACGTATATGAATTGGAACACACAGAAAGAAATTTATTTGTTTGATTGCGATATTTCCCGGTCCTTTCTGGGTTTGTTTGGGAAAACTCTCTCTTTTTAGAGTCACATATTACATCACTCATAACATGGTCAGTGACATCACTCATGACATCTCAAATGATATCACTGATGAGGTAGTTATAGTTAGGACTTTGTTTCCATTGGAAAAGCATTTTTTGACTTGGCTATAATTTTGCTGTCGTCTGACCAATCTGCATGAAATTTTCCTAAAAAAGTGACACAGGGGTACTGTTGTTGTAGAAAGTTTGTGGGTGTACTGTGCAGTGAGTACAGAGAACTTGGGGGGCAAAATAAGGTTGTGTTTGTAATGTTAATTCCCAAAGGAACCTTTAGACACACCTATAGGCCGAATTGCTGAACGGACTTACACCAAATTTGACAAGGAGGTAGATGTTGGTTCAAGGAAGGGCCATTTGCTTATTTGGTGTAAGTTCATTCAGTAGTTGTTGTCAAATGTAATTTAAAAGTTATTGTGATATCTCTGGCCACATATATTTTTCAGTGGTTTTACCATGAATCGCGAATGCAGGTGCTCAGGAAATGCCCGAATGCAGGTGCTCAGGAAATGCCCTGATGGTTGGACGCAACCTTAACTTAAAGTTGTATCAGCCATTTTATCTAAAGGGAATGGTCTCCAAGGCTGAAAATGTATCTGAAAGCCCACATAAGGGGTCAGGGTGGAGATGCCCTGACCCCATGGTTGAGAGATGGGGGTGTTGGTGACACAAGTTTTGTGTCCAAAAATATTTTTTTTAATTGCACCCATTATTTACGGCAACCACCAGCAGGGCCCCCGTAGTGGCCCACCGTGTACCAGCATGGGGACATTGTGGCTATAGCGACGTCATCATGAATATTGGTGGAAATATAAAAAACTATCAATAAATCATTATTATGCATTGTTATAGAGATATTGAGATATTGATAAATGCTTTATAGAGTTATTTATATAGTGAGTTATCTACTGTGATGGTTAGAATTAATTATATAGTTATAATTTTTTCATGCGGTGGTGACTACTGAATTTCTGCTTTTGCTTTCTGCTTCCGCAACGTAACTGTGGGGAACACATTTACCGGCATCATCGCGAAAACAAAAAATACTTTTTAGAGATGGTTGTTCTACAAATACACTAGAAAAATATTTGTTTGAAGTGTACATTAATGAACCCTTAGGGCCTTATTAGGATGACGGGCGGACTTTGCCCGCCCGTCATCCCATTGTAAATCGGGACCACCCACCACAAGGGCGAGGGTCCAGGGATGCTATTAGGATGTGCCCGCCACAGTGGCGGGCACATCCTGTATTTTCAGCATTGTGCTCTCTGCATCGCCCGCCACAATGCAGAAAATGCACTTTCATATTGTCATTTACAAAGCGGTAGGCACCGCGCAGTGCCTGCCGCTTTGTAAATGACAATGAAGGGGGGTACCACAGGTACCCCCCCATGTGCACCCCCCACCTGTACTTCACTCTGGGGGCCCACAGGGGGCCCCCAGAGTGAAGACCACATGCCTTTCCATGGCGGCATCGCCGCCGCCGAAAGGCACTGAAAACCAGACATCATAATATGGCTGGCGGTGTCTATAAGACACCGCCACCATATTATTCCTTTTCCGCCCAGGCCGCAAGGCAACCGGGGCGGAAACGCGGCGAACGGTCTTTCCGTCCGCTGTGGTCCCCCCCGCCATCCTAATATGGCAGGGGGAAATCTGGTTATGATATCTGGCGGATTGCCTCCGCCAGGCTGGTGGTGGCTACCGCCATCCTGGCAGAGGCTATCCGCCCGATATCATAATCGACCCCTTAGTGTGTAAAATACTGTAATATGTGTGCATATATGTGTTTTCACTTAATTGAAAAGGCACGATCCTCGCAGTTAATTATGTCATCGCGACGTCCCATATGACATGGGAATCGGAAAATATGTACATAACACTTTAATCCTTTGTAAAAATTACATTAGAAATGAATATGTATATGGGAGTTTGATAAAAAAGAGTATCACAGTGATATGTAAAAATATATCCGATGACTGTATGTATTAAAGGTTATGTGTTTAAGAGGTTAGTGGTGAATGTTTTGGGAGGTAAGAGAAAAATGAATTAGTGCCTTTATTACATTATGTACTTTAGTCAAAAATAATAGTACAGTATTGTGGAAAGTTGCAATGACGAACTAATGTCATATGGTTACTGTGTTTCTATATATTGTGTTAAGTTAGCATGAGTTTATTAAATGTTTAAACAACATATTTTCCTTCGGCTACAGTTTGCACACGTCACCTAATTGTTATTGTAGCTTTCAACCTAGACGAAAGATGTGATTTATTTGAGAATAATATGTTATTGCTCTGATATCAGTTGTGCTTGGTACAACTGTCTGCACACTGAGAACTGCACCCTCTAAGAATAACCTAACACAAGGTTGCTGAAAGCCTGATCCTCGCACCACATTAGACATAACACAAATAATGTTGCTGCCAACATTGGGCTATACGCGGGTTTAAGATAGAGTTACAGGGAATGAATCAACACACTTGATGCTTCGCATGCAGAGAGCTGGTACCTGTTGATGTGATCTTCTCCTACTGACTAATAGAGGGATGGGCCCGCCCTGCTAAAAACCCAAATTAGACCTTCTTAGATATAATAAAGTATGCTAAATAGGGTGCGCGAAATATAGGTGATACAAACTTTTTATAGATTTTGCATTATAATATGCTATCACCGTTCGCTTACTATGGACTAGTGACTATGCTGATAACTCTGATTTTTATAATATGTATGTTGATATTATATAAGATACTGCGTTTGAGAGCCTTGCATTGAAAAATAAATATTTCAAACTTGCACGTGTGTTCTTTGACTCCCAGTTTTTGTTTGAAATGATTATATAGCGAAAGAGTGTTCATGTGTCCCACGATACCTGAGGTACCCTAAGTTCATGTTCTGGATTGTCTAAGTCATTGGGAAGTTGTTAGTACCAATGAGACACTGATGCTAGCTTGGTAAGGGGATTTCTGATACTAAGGTGAGTTTTGGGTCACCCTAACTCACCCAGGTTCTAGATCTCTGTGCACAGTTCTGTGGGAGAACGGAAACCCTGCTACATGGTGCCCATACGTTGTTGGCCTTATATCATGACACTCGAGTAGTATATCATTCAAACCTTAACCCCTTCATTCCCGTTTCCGGAAAACTGTGGTGTCGGAAAACCTACCTATTTTTGACATTGGTCTTTTCAAGCTTGAATTTATCTAAAACGGTTTCTTTGAATTACTACCCAGTTGTGCTACAAAGTATTCTTTGTTTTTTCGAGTTCCTGTGCTGACATGGCACAAGCCGTTGACATCCCGCAGCATAGTCGCATTGCGGTGCGTGACCACTTGCGGACTTTTAATGTCCCTGTGGATGGCTTGGCTGTGGTTCTGGTGGTGAGTGCGGAACATGCTTACCCGTACGAACTGTTTTATTCGTGGGTGACATTTCCGGCGGTGGACGCTAATACTGGAGTGTTCCATTCATACACTGCTTCAGCTGTACCGGTTGCTTATGCTCCGTACAGAGCACTGGAGGTTCCTATTGATGCTTGGCAGCATGGAGTTTGGTTTGGTGGTGCCCTACCACACGCTTTAACCGCTCCGAGGTTGGGTCCTTTGTCCATTCCGGGCACTAATTGGCCCACTTTGGCTGGATTCACTCCTCACCCTAATCGCGCCACCTGTAACGTGACTGATCTGCGGCGTCTTCATGAGGTCGCAGTGTCTGTGATTAGATCGCTTGTTCATTACCCAAGCCGTAATGTTCAGGACGCAGCCCCTAGGGGTGCGCAGCTTCGAGCAGAACAGGCTGGTTTGAAAATCAATCCTGTCATGGTGAATTCCGTAATGGGCAAGAAGCCCCAGGATAAGGATGATTTTCCTTTCTGGCTTGCGGAGAAATTCGGCCAGCTGGAAGCTGTGTTTCCTAATACGAATCCTGGTGACAAACACCGGATTCTTACGCTTAGTTTACTGAAAGATTTGGCCCCTGAACTTGTTGACTGTGAGACCTGGGGTAAGACTTTTGCAGCGGTCTATTCGAGGTGCTATGGCACCCCGTCTGTGACCAATCTGGGTGCGGTCCTTAAACGTGTTCAAGACGATCACGGACCGGAGTCGGTGGTTGAGTTGGGTATGCGCCTGTGTGGCACCTTTGATATAGTTTGCGATCTGATCCTTGCAAATGTCAAGGGGGATGCAGTGAACTTTCAGGTTGCTAACGCTATAGCGTTAATTCCCGAGGCCGAGAAACCCCGTCAGTTAGCAAGGATAATTGTGGCGGCTTATAAAACGGTTGGCCGCAATGCAAAGGGTCTTAAGACTATTTCTGATAAAGAGAAAAAGCAACCCCAGGGTCAGTCTTCGGAAACTAGTGGTCAACCTAAGTCCAAGAAACAAAATTGGCCTAAAAAGCAGAATCAGGGTAAGCAACAACAACAACAAACACAGGTTTCTGCTCCTGCGTCTCCGTTGCCTGCGCAGTCGGATCAAGTTTATGATTTGCGCGATGATTAAATCACCTGAAAGGTTTCATGCTTCTGACCAACGCTCTCCTCGTTCCTTTCAGGACTCATCGGCTCCGTCAACCGGTGGTGGAGGGGGCGGCAGGGGCCGGGGTGGCCAGCAAGGACGTGGTCAGCCAAGTCAAGTCAAGTCAAGTCATGAAATTTATATAGCGCACTACATACCCAGAGGGTTTCAAGGCGCTTAGGAAGGGGAGGAGGATTATTTGTCAAATATCCACGTTTTAAGCTGCTTTCTGAACGCTAGGTGATTCTGGGTGAGGCGAAGGTAAGCGGGGAGTGAGTTCCAAGTTTTGGCAGCCAGGTATGAGAAGGATCTGCCTCCCATGGTGGTCTTGTTGATGCGAGGTACAGTGGCGAAGGCTTGGCTGGAAGAGCGAAGTTGGCGGGAGGGGGTGTAGAAGGACAGTCGAGAATTGAGGCAATCTGGTCCGATGTCGTAGAGTGATTTGTGTGCGTGGGTAAGCAGTCGGAAAGTAATCCTCTTATTGACGGGTAGCCAGTGGAGGTCTTTAAGGTGACCAGAGATGTGTTTGTTGCGTGGGATGTCTAATATGAGCCTGGCTGAGGCGTTTTGGATTCGTTGTAGTTTCTTCTGGAGTTTAGCGGTGGTACCTGCGTAGAGGGTGTTTCCGTAGTCCAGTCGGCTTGTGACCAGAGCGTGGGTGACTGTTTTCCTTGTTTCGGAGGGGATCCAGCGAAAAGTTTTTCTGAGCATGCGGAGAATGTTAAAGCAGGAAGAGGATACGGCGCTGACTTGTTTGTTCATTGAGAGTGAAGAATCCAGGATGACGCCAAGGTTCCGTGCGTGGTCTGTCGGGATGGGTGCATTTCCGAGGGCTTCCGGCCACCAGGAGTCGTCCCATGCAGAGGGGGATTTACCTAAGATGAGGACTTCTGTTTTGTCCGAGTTAAGTTTCAGACGGCTTTGTTTCATCCATTCGGCGACTTCTTTCATTCCTTCGTGTAGGTTAGTTTTGGCGGTGCTGGGGTCCTTGGTGAGAGATAGGATCAGTTGAGTGTCATCTGCGTAAGAGATGATGTTGAGGTTGTGTTGGCGGGCGATGGCCGCGAGGGGGCTCATGTATACGTTGAAGAGGGTGGGACTGAGTGAGGATCCTTGTGGTACGCCGCAGATGATTTCAGAGGCCTCGGACTTGAATGGTGGGAGGCGGACTCTCTGGGTTCTTCCGGTGAGGAACGAGGTGATCCATTTCAGTGCCTTTCCTTGGATTCCGATGTTTCTGAGGCGTTGTAGAAGGGTGCTGTGGCAGACTGTGTCGAAGGCTGCAGAGAGGTCGAGGAGGATGAGGGCGACTGTGTCTCCATTGTCTAGTAAAGTTCGAATGTCGTCTGTTGCTGCGATGAGGGCGGTCTCAGTGCTGTGTTTGGCTCGGAAGCCAGATTGTGAGGGGTCGAGTGATTTGTTGGCTTCGAGGAAGGCGGCGAGCTGGTTGTTGACAGCTTTCTCGATGACTTTGGCCGGGAATGGAAGAAGCGAGATGGGGCGGTAGTTTTTGAGTTCGGTGGGGTCTGCTGTTGGTTTTTTCAGAAGGGCGGTGAGTTCAGCGTGTTTTAGTTTGCCACGAAGAAAGTCGCCGCCCTGACAGCGCATCGATATGCCCCAGATAGTGAGAACGCGGCTTCGGAATCTGACGTGGGCTCTGACCTTGCTGGACAGCGCGGCAGAGATTACCATAGTGAGAGAGGCCCTCCGTCCACTGTTGAAGGTGACAGCGACTGACACTTATGTTGTAATTGAAACTGCTGATACGCATGTTGCTCCCCCTTAACGTCTTTTTGAAATTGTCCTGTTAATCGAAGGTGACATGCAGCAAACTGTAAAAGGGGTATTTTGGGAAAATCTTTCGTCTACGTATGACATTTTGCTTTCGGAGGCTGACTGGCCCCCACCTTTTGTTCTCGCAGCTCCGCGAGGGGAGGAGGTGATCCTCCCCAGTTTCGCGCACACTGTATCGAGAGTGGAGGCGCTGCATTTTGCAGAAGAGTGGGCTCTGGCGCTTGCGCCGGCTGTGTACCGCAATCAGTGTGGCTGGGATAAATTGTCTCCAAGCCACGAGATTCCTTTACGGTCTCAGCCGCAGCCTCAACCTCAATATCCCATACGGCGTGAAGCCAAAGCTTCAGTCGTGGCTATCCTTGAACTATTGGAATATCAAGGTGTAACTGAAACGTGTGTGTCACCGATGAATAACCCCCTTTTTACTGTAAACAAGCCAGACGGCTCATATCGTTTGGTTTTGGATTATAGACATTTAAACTCGCATTGCCGTAACTGCGCAGTACAGAATACTCATGGCTCTGCTTTAGTGAATAGTCTTGAGCGTAAACGGTTCAAAACCACGCTTGACATTTCCAATGGTTTTTATGCCCATAGATTAGATGGTCTAAGTTCCCAATGGACCAGCTTTACATGCGGTGGTGTGCAAAAAATGTTTTGGCGTCTCCGAATGGGCTATAAGAATAGTCCTGGAGTATTCTCCGCCCGCATAGTCTCTCTTTTGGAGGGCTTCGACCCAGTTGCTTGTTCGTATGTGGATGACATTTATCTCACAGACGACGATCTTTGGGAGCATCTGTGTCGAGTAAATAGCATAATTTGTAACTTTGCAGACATAGGTTACAAGTTTAACTTTGCAAAGTCGCACATTGCAGAGTACACACTGTTGTTTCTCGGCTACGAGCTTAACAACGAGGGAAAGGGGTTGGCACCTCACTTCCTGGAGAAATGCGCACAGTTACGCTCTCCGACAACACTGAAAAAATTACAATCTTTACTGGGTTTTTTTAATTTTGGGAGGACTTACATTCCGGAATGTGCCCAGCGTATCAAGCCTTTGTATGCTTTGATACAACCATCTTTTTCCAAATCATGCTGGCTGCCTGAGCATTCAGCCATTCTGCAGTCTTTGCAGGCTGATTTGCTCGCTTCTGAATATTTACAGACTCGTGATAACCAGACCAACCTGGTGATAAGAATTATCCCTGGGGCGTTGGGTTTCACGTACCTGACTTTTAATGAAGGAGATACAGTACCTATTGCTTACAAGTCACACTTGTACACTTCGGCTGAACTGCGTTTTTCCACTGTGGAGAAAGTTTTAACGGCTGTGCAGATGGCAATTCTTAAAGAACGTGCCCTGTCACAAGGAAAACACATGTTGGTTGTTACCCCGTGTCCTGCCTTGGAGGCAGTTACGATAGCCAGTATACCAAATTCCAAAGCTTTGCACCCTAGGTGGATTCAGTGGGCTGCATCCTTGACATCCCAGGATGTCACGTTTATTTTTGATGCCACTTTCCGGTCGCAGGAGAACTTACAATATGAATTTGTTCATCCTGCTCCTTTAGCAATGCGGCCGTTGGAGGATTTCCATAGCATCATTTACACTGATGGTTCGGCGCAGGTTGCGCATGGCTCTAAACATGCCTACGTTTCCGCTTGCGCCATTGTGGTCGGTGCCATGGTGAACGATGAGTTCAAGTCCAGTGTTGTGCACACGCAGACGCTTGGGGACTGCACCGCACAATTGGCAGAGCTTCATGCTCTGATGCTTGCATTGGAGTACGCTGATCCTAGTGTGACGACTTTGATCGTAAGTGACTCTTACTACTGTGTCCAGTCTTACAATGAGAACTTGTTCTTTTAGATTCAGAATGAATTTCGTGATTCCAAAGGTAGCACAATAAAACATAAAATGATCTGGGTCCGAGTGGCGGAACTTAAAGAGAAGTTGCCACTCGTGTTTGTGATTCATACTCTCGGCCATCAGCGCGTGGGGGTCCACACTGTTGGTAATTCGCTTGCTGATGAAGCAGCGAAGTCAGCGGTATCGAAATACTTAGTTGCAGCAGTCACGAGGTCCAAAAGCAAAATAGATGATGACATCGTGGCAGCTGTTGCTGCCACCGAGAAGGGAGGTAAATATCCTGTGGGGTTCCCTTCTAAATACACATACCACTTAAGTCCCGATAAGGTTCCTTATGTGAAAATTCCTGATGTTGGCGAACGTCTAGTTCCCAACTCGGATCGCAGGGCTGCTTTGATTACAGCGGCTCATGAAGGTGTGGCGTCTGCGCATGCGGGCGTCTCAGCCACTGTAACTCAGCTACAACAAAGGTTCTGGTGGCGGGGACTGTACAAACAGACGCGCGATTATGTCCTTCAATGTGACATTTGCCAGCAGATTAAAACTTCAACTGCTGCGCGTCCGCCTCAGACACAGTTGTACATCTCTAATAAACCGCTTGGATGCGTTTATTTGGATCACTGCGGTCCATTTTCTTCTGATACTGCATACAAGTCCATCTTAGTAGCAGTTGATTCATGCACACGCTTTGTGTGGGTATGGCCACATCGAAGCGCTGATTCACGGACTGTCATCAAGGATTTGCGAGTCTTTATAGGGATTTTTGCCTGTGGTACCTTCCATTCGGATCAGGGTCCGGCTTTCGCCTCTAAGGCGTATAAGGATGCTATGGTTTCGTTGGGGGTCCAAGTCAAGTTTTCGAGTCCGTACAGACCCGAGGGTAATAGTGTAGTGGAACGAATGAACCGCGACTTAAAGCAATCTTTGACAGCTCGAGTTATAGGCACTGGCAGAAACTGGTTGGCCCACCTCAATGGCGTGCAGCGTGCGCTTAATAATCTCCCTAGAAGGTCTCTGGGTGGGCGGACCCCGTACGAAATGCTCTTTGGTATCAAGATGTATGTACCTGACCTCGACGGTCTAGACTGCAAGGCCCAGGCCGCGGCCTTTGACGTAGATGAACATTGCAATGTTTTACAGGATCTACAAAAGACCAGAGACAGTCTAGCAAAGGAACATTTGCCCTCCACATCGGATGATGCGTTGCAGATCCCGGTAGTTGGCTGGCTACCCCAAGTTGGAGAACTGGTTCGAGAGAAGATCGATAACAAGAAAGAGTTTGGTCCCTCATATCGTGCACCGGTTCGAGTTCTTGGAGTGAAGGGCACAAGAACAGTCATTTTACCACCACTTCCAGGTCGTAAGGAAAACAGATTTATTTCTATTGACAATGTCAAGACACACATGGTGGCCGATTCTTCATAGCATGACACCGGCTGTTTCCTGTCCTTCCATGGTGAGGCACTCTGTGCTGGCTATTACTTCTGGTGCAGAACCGGAAGTGTCCCTCGAGATGCCTGCTATTTCCAGTCCTTTATTAAATACTATTCCTGTAACTAACATTGATGAGCTGAACTACACCTATCCTGCTGATTTATCGATGCCTGATTTGCAGACTCGTTTGGCCGACCAGTCCAGATTCTCTTTTGACTCTATTTCGGAACTTTCAAAGAAACCATCAACTATTGCGAAATATGCCACTTTATTTAAAAAACATTTTTTAATTCCCCCTTGGACATACGTTTGGTTGATTCTATTTTCATTTTATCTTTTTATGGCAATTGGTTTTGTGTTTTATTTTTTCCGCCTGATCGATAGTCACTACGTTAAAGAAAGAACAGGAATTCGGTACCTTAATTGAACATTGGCCCCTCTTTCCTCTTCACATTCAGCACACAGACTGAAACGAAACTTGAATACAGTCAACATTACTGCGTGGCCTGTCCTTGATGGGATTGTGTGGGATGTGGTTAGATTTCAAATACATGGGCCAACTGAAGTGATTAATGTTCCGAATGTGCTTAGAGTAAACATGGGAGATGTGATTAAACAAAATATACGTTCTGATGATTGGGATATTCAGGCCGTAGAAGCATTGTTCTCTGATTTGAAATACTATGCTGCCTTTGATGCTGAGGATCTGTATTTAGATTCTATTAATTATGGTGATTTGTTTTGTTTTCAACATTATGGAAATCATTTTTTACATAAAACAAATTCTAGGAGGGTTGCTGTAAATTACACACAGTGGGAACATTGCCCTGCTCCATTAGGAGGCAGCTCCAATACATTTCTGAAAAAATACACATATTTTACAGATTTTAATCAATCAAATCCTGAGTCATTTTATTTCAAAATGACACAGAAGTTCATGTCCAAAGTTAGACTTACCGATACAAAATTGCTGTATTCGAAGCCTTTCTAGACAGATTAGCTGTAGATGGCTACAAGTTTTGGAGAGGAACAATTGACCTTAATCGGTTTGGGGTACCAAAGATTGGCAGGTACAAGGCACTGAGGCTTTGCACCGTGCATGTCTCATCCCGAATCACATGTTGTTTCTAAATTCATCCATTTTCCAAACAACATGCTTTGTATTGGCTACTTCTAAAAAATTAAATGCACCAATCATCCCCGATTTAGAAGAATATTCAGGTTGGGGTAATTATGCTGAATTGTCCATTCATGAGTTGCAAGCTCTATTGCACAATTCATCCTTTAACGTTTCCAGTTTGGATTCCAAGGGTTGGCTGATGTGGCATAGGAGTGCTGATTCTTGCCAACGTTGTTTTCTGGGTTTGGCTGAAGGGTTCACAGAAGTCAGACCTGATCCCCGTTTTGAAGATGATTATACTGTCACCACTTATTCTGTGGGGAAACTGTTTCAGAATTGGTTACAACATTCCACGTTAGCTGCAGTTAAACTACATCTGTCTCAGTTAACTGAAAATGTGGATTTAAATGATTTTATAAAAGGCCCGGCTAAGGGTAGATCTAAACGGTGGATTTATGCGGTTTACAATGAAATTTGGAAAGTTTCTCAAATTGAGGCTGCTAAGCGCCTAAGGGCAATTGACCAAGCAAATTTAGAAAAAGTACTTGCAGTTGTCGATAACAGTATTAACATGCTTTCTTCCCGAATTTACACGTTGAACAATATTGTGTCTTCTGTTGTTGACATTGTGCATGATGAAGTGTCCGTATTGTATCATGGTCAAAATCAATTGCGTTCTGTCATGCAGTTTGCTTGGACACTACAGACTCTGAAGGCTGGTCGAGTGCCTTGGAGTTATATGAACGTCTCATCACTATTTGCCCCATTTAATTTGACTGACAAGCAGCGCATGCTTTCCATGCGAGATGCATCATTTTCTATGTTACACATTGAAAAATTAGAATCTTTGCCCTTTTCTGTAGCTGAGGCAGCTGCTGCTACATGGCTTATCCATGGTAATATTACTTTACCATTTGCTCTGTATAAATTCACAAATTGTATGCGATATGTTGCTATAGGGCGATATGAACCACTAGGCAGTGCTTTCCTCCATGAGACATGGTCTTTACCATACACATACAGATGTCTAAAGGAGGGGAAGGAAGTGAATCTGAATGGTGAAGAATGCACACAGTCGCCTGACCGTTCACTGATGTGCAGGCACATCCAGTTGCATGGTTCTTGTAATCAGGACAGGCCTAATTTAGCCTGTGTTTTAAAAGGCACACCGGTTCCTGCAATAGTTCCCACATTCACTTTATTGTCTAACGGTAGTTATTTACTTTTGAATAACGAGGTGTGTTGTGGGTTAATGGTCGGTATCGCCTATGTGGTTACTGTATCAGAACGTGTGGTGTGTTGCAAGAACGTGTTATATCCACCCACGCATGGGAATACAGATGTTTCCATCTGGCCGCGCATCCCAACCTTGAGAGCGGAGTTCAACGGTTTGAGCCGAATAAGAGCCCTTTTGTCTCAGAAGGAAGTGGCCCTGAGCTCGGCCCGTGAAACATATGTCTTTCACATAGCTAACACACGCACAGAGGTGCAGGCACTTTTAAATACTGACTTGCCGTTTCATTTCTGCGAGCTGGTTCATCAGATCTTTAATGCCTCCTCCACGTCTGGAATCGCACATTTTTTTAAATTGGTTAGCAGTGGTCTCGTGACTACGTTTGAAAAAGTATTTGGTATTATCCCTGCGTTCTTTCATTCTATATTCGCAAGTTTGTTTGGCTGATTCCCTGTTTTGCTGGCTTTGGCTGCAGGCGTTTTGGTGATATTTTGCTTTAGAAAACATGGATGCCCATCCTGCACAAGGAGCCGCTCAGCCCCTTCTAACACTGTTTCGCAACCGGATGCTTGATTACTATGGCACCTTACCGCTTGCGACTTTGAGCACGGCTTTTGGATTATCATTTCGATTTTCCTATTTCACATGTGTCCAGCCTGTGTTTCATTGGCTGAGCTGTGATTTCGACTGGATATTTACAACAAGGGGTGGTGAGGGACAGAGTCTCTGAATTAAACAGAATACTCTCACCCAGTCAAGAGATCAGGGCTAGATCCAACACCGTTTTTTAGCTCACTGCACCATCCCAGTTTCAGAACCTGGCTGTATGCAAATTAGTCTGTTCCTGTCCCAGTGCATGATGGGAACAGGGCAAACCAAACTACAAAAGCCAATTCTTACACTGGGAAGGAAACAAGCTACCGGGGACCGGTTTCTGGCATTTCAGCCGTCTTCGGCCCGGCTTGCTTGAATCCTGATGGTGCAATGAGCAAGGGACTCACATCTGAGTATACCCTTCCACGCTTAGGGTGGACAAAAATATTTACAACAAGGGGTGGTGAGGAACAGAGTCTCTGAATTAAACAGAATACTCTCACCCAGTCAAGAGATCAGGGCTAGATCCAACACCGTTTTTTAGCTCACTGCACCATCCCAGTTTCAGAACCTGGCTGTATGCAAATTAGTCTGTTCCTGTCCCAGTGCATGATGGGAACAGGGCAAACCAAACTACAAAAGCCAATTCTTACACTGGGAAGGAAACAAGCTACCGGGGACCGGTTTCTGGCATTTCAGCCGTCTTCTGCCCGGCTTGCTTGAATCCTGATGGTGCAATGAGCAAGGGACTCACATCTGAGTATACCCTTCCACGCTTAGGGTGGACAAAAATATTTACAACAAGGGGTGGTGAGGGACAGAGTCTCTGAATTAAACAGAATACTCTCACCCAGTCAAGAGATCAGGGCTAGATCCAACACCGTTTTTTAGCTCACTGCACCATCCCAGTTTCAGAACCTGGCTGTATGCAAATTAGTCTGTTCCTGTCCCAGTGCATGATGGGAACAGGGCAAACCAAACTACAAAAGCCAATTCTTACACTGGGAAGGAAACAAGCTACCGGGGACCGGTTTCTGGCATTTCAGCCGTCTTCGGCCCGGCTTGCTTGAATCCTGATGGTGCAATGAGCAAGGGACTCACATCTGAGTATTCCCTTCCACGCTTATGGTGGACAAAACGATTCAGAAAAGGGGGTGGTGATGGACAGAGTATCTGAGTTAAACAGAACACTCATACCAGATGCCAGAAACCGGTCCCCGGTAGCTTGTCTCCTTTCTGGTGAAGAATTGGCTTGGTAGTTTAGTCTGCCCTGTTCCCATGATGCACTGGGCCAGGGACAGACTGATTTGCATATAGCCAGGTTCTGAGCTGGGATGGGGCAGTGAGATAAATAACGGTGATGGATCAAGCCCTGATCTTTGGACTGGGTAAGAGTGGTCTGCTCAATTCAGACACTCTGTTCATCACCACCCCTTTTCTGAATCGTTTTTGGCCACTATAGGTGTGGCAGGGTATACTCAGACATGAGTCCCTTTCTCACTGCTCCATCAGGATTCAAGCAAGCCGGGCCGAAGACGGCTGAAATGCCAGAAACCGGTCCCCGGTAGCTTGTCTCCTTTCTGGTGAAGAATTGGCTTGGTAGTTTAGTCTGCCCTGTTCCCATGATGCACTGGGCCAGGGACAGACTGATTTGCATATAGCCAGGTTCTGAGCTGGGATGGGGCAGTGAGATAAATAACGGTGATGGATCAAGCCCTGATCTTTGGACTGGGTAAGAGTGGTCTGCTCAATTCAGACACTCTGTTCATCACCACCCCTTTTCTGAATCGTTTTTTGCCACTATAGGTGTGGCAGGGTATACTCAGCCATGAGTCCCTCTCTCACTGCTCCATCAGGATTCAAGCAAGCCGGGCCGAAGACGGCTGAAATGCCAGAAACCGGTCCCCGGTAGCTTGTCTCCTTTCTGGTGAAGAATTGGCTTGGTAGTTTAGTCTGCCCTGTTCCCATGATGCACTGGGCCAGGGACAGACTGATTTGCATATAGCCAGGTTCTGAGCTGGGATGGGGCAGTGAGATAAATAACGGTGATGGATCAAGCCCTGATCTTTGGACTGGGTAAGAGTGGTCTGCTCAATTCAGACACTCTGTTCATCACCACCCCTTTTCTGAATCGTGATTTCGACTGGGCCATTGATTTGTGTCTCTGCTTGACGACTTCTCCTGACGTCGATTTTGATCAGCTGATGAGCCCCGTAGTTGCTCACGAGTTGGTTTGTTCTGGCGAAAGGGTTATGGCCGTGGCAGCGATGCATGGACTAATGGGTCAGTGGGACATATCCGCAGCGGCGCATGACTTTCTGGCACATAGCGTTCTCGAGAACCCACTGAGTTGTCCTCTGATGTTGCTAGAGGATTCGGTGCTGGAGGAGCACGTATGTTCTTTCCCATTGCTTAATTGCATGGCTGAACTGTTTTCGGATGATGACAGTGATTTCATGTTGGAAGCTGTGGCTACCTATTTTGCATATTCTATCCACCCATGAGTGGCTTTGGAGACTTTCATTATTATGGCACGTGACTTTTTAGTAAATCTGAATGGTGCCTTTTCTGTTACGAACATTCGACTTATATATGTTCTGGGCCTATGATTGTATAAATGGCCTCAAGTTCTAGTTTTTTTTAATTTTTGTGTGGCCGCTATAGGCATTCATACATTTTTTGTATTATTAATTCTTACATACATTTACATACATTTAGCGTGGCTCAATATTGTTGAACTCTGCTTTCATGTTTTGCCTTTCTTATAGTATTGGCTTGTTTTTTTCCTTTTTTAACCGTCCTCGGATCATTGGGGGGTGTCATATAGTTACTGCGTTTCTATATATTGTGTTAAGTTAGCATGAGTTTATTAAATGTTTAAACGACATATTTTCCTTCGGCTTCAGTTTGCACACGACACCTAATTGTTATTGTAGCTTTCAACCTAGACGAAAGATGTGATTTATTTGAGAATAATATGTTATTGCTCTGATATCAGTTGTGCTTGGTACAACTGTCTGCACACTGAGAACTGCACCCTCTAAGAATAACCTAACACAAGGTTGCTGAAAGCCTGATCCTCGCACCACATTAGACATAACACAAATGCCAACATTGATTATAAGAAGGGGTCCCAGTAATGTAGGAACAAAATGCAGAACAAATGAAAATTAATCAACCAAGAAACAAATTAGTCCACATTGTTTTAATCACAATGGGAATGTATATACCAAATATACACTTTATCCAACGAAGTAAATAAAATAGTGGTTTCACAGTGCCCCAAATGGGTTAGAGAGAAAAGGAGGGGGGATTTGTGTGATCCTGTGAGGATAAAGTGAAGGAAAGGAGGAAAATTCTTAAGTGACCGTGTAATCAATGAATATACAACATTAGTCCATGCTACACAGTATGTGCAGAGACAGGGACCACAAGGTTCAAATTATTATTTCCACAAAACAGCATACTCCACAAAGTTCAACAGATGAAAGCAATAGGGCGTGGAGTTGATAAATACAAATGGTTGTCGACGTTTCGACCCTCTTATATGCAGGTACGGTTGCTATCCTTGCTGTGGGGTCTTCATCAGGACTGGGGATGGGGACACATAACCTAATTAATATAAATTTATAGATTAAAAACGGGAAGAATTATCCCTGATTATATCGAAACAAAAATTGCACATCGGTCCCATGACGGGATGGTAGGGGATATAAGTATTACTAAGCCCCGAGGTTAGTTCAGGGTTGATAAGGAATGAATATTGAGCATTAGCTAAATTACGTTGAAGAATCATAATAACATGTGTTGTGACAAAATTAAATGTCAATTAGAGTGGCGCTAAATGATCAAATTGACTCGCAATGTATTAAGGATTGGATTAGAGCGGAGCCAACCCGGGGTCGGTGGCAGCAGCTGAACATCTCAAAAAACATCAAGAATTGAATTCGGTAGAGCACCTGTAACCCGATCGATCAGGCTCAGAGTGCAGGCACCGAGTCTATTAATAATCATAATAACATGTGTTGTGACAAAATTAAATGTCACTTAGAGTGGCGCTAAATGATCAAATTGACTCGCAATGTATTAAGGATTGGATTAGAGAAGAGCCAACCCGGGGTCGGTGGCGGCAGCTGAACATCTGAAAAAACATCAAGAATTGAATTCGGTAGAGCACCTGTAACCCGATCGATCAGGCTCAGAGTGCAGGCACCTAGTCTATTAATGATGATAGTGGTGGACCAAGTCCGGTATCAGTGTAGACAGGCAATCCAAATTAGGTTGACAAGGAACTTACCACAAGGTGGTATTAAAGGGACCCTGGTTCAGTCTATCGGCGTGGTCCAGAGTACCGTCGATACTTTCGAAACTGATGAATATAAATAATGGGGAACAGAGTTTAGCAATAGGGAGGCTAGCGGCATCACAACAGCACGATGCATTGAAAGGAGGGCACTCACCTAGGAAATATTTAAACAACGCGATCAACCAAGGATCGTGGAGTGGTCTGGTCAAGTCAAGAAATAACTCGATGGTTTCTAAAAGAGATGGCAGGATATGTTATTGAAAGGCCCGTATTGAGGTAATGATTGCTAGACAAGCATCCGCAATCTCAGGATAATGCTTACCCAGTGCGGAGTAAATCACGTCCCGAACAACGCTGAAAATCGCAATGGCGAAGTGCAGTTCCGGGTTTGGAGATATCACCATGGCGATATTGTCACGTGGTGCAGAGCACCCGTATAGGCATAGTGAAAAGACTACTGGTGTGACCAGATTACAGTGACCATAAGGGTTCAAACACGGACAATGTCTGAAATGTAAAAAGTACATAAGACAGTCTCTAAATTGATAGGAACAGCGTAAAATAGTCTAAATCAAGGAAATATTAATTTAGAATACACAAGGATGCGTCACACAAATACGATGGAATTCATGACACGTAGGAGATAGCCGACTCTGGTATTCACTGTATCAACATGCTGGGAAAATGAAATGTCTAGGCATGGGGTAGCGTGCTGTTTAGAGGCGAGCAAAGGCTGGGTATCATGACCCACAGTTGGGTGTTATTATTTGACCATATTAGGTGCAGCAAAGCAAGTTTTGCATATGGTGACATCATACATGACTATGCGGAGCCTGTCTGAGACAAAGAAGTCATTCACCGGCATAGAGAGATTGGCGTAGCCTGGATATGGGGATGGTTAATACAGGTCATGGTCAGGGTATTATGACTGGTAGGAGGCAAAAAAGGGGGGGGGCCATGCCATTCGATACCACAACATCATTATTAGATATCGTTGCTAGAGCGGTAGGTGACGTACCTCTCACACACGAGGGTAAAGGCCACATGTCATTCTGGTCAATCAAGAAAGTGCTTTACATGTTGTTGTATACAAAGGATTCAGCAAACAAAACATTATGTACCACTACTAGAAAGATAATAAAACATTAGATGTGGCTAAGTCAGAGAATAACATCACCACAGCAGGGAGTGGCGTACCTCTCACATGAGGGTAAAGGCCACACATCTTTATAGTCATTTGAATGTTATATTAGACATATAGTATCTGCAAAAAGGCATAATCCCTTTACTAATGAATTGTGAAAGGGGTTTATACTGATAACACTCAAGTGGGGCGTGGCGTACCTCTCGCATGAGGGTAAAGGCCACACATTGTTTACGTTTGTCTCACAAGAAGGTGAAAGCCACATAGAGTGTGATTTAAATAGACGATAAAGTTGCCAATTGAGAGAAAGAGCTATCTTGCTTGTTGAGCCCATTCTCAATAGAATCAAACCTTAACATCCATTTCAACTCACGGGTATTTAAGATACTCGCGATGTTGCCACCCCGGGGTCCTAAGGTGGCTTTTTCAAGGATTACCCATTTGATACTCTCAGGTGTGTGACCGGCTGTTGAGAAGTGCTCGACCAAAGGTGCACCTTTTGCTTGGCACCTGATCCTACTCATGTGTTGAAGGATCCTGGCTTTAGCTTTCTGCTGTGTCTGACCGATGTATATCATTGAACATGGACATAGGATGGCATATATGATGTTTGATGAATTACAGTTGGTATGTGTTCTCAGAGGAATTTTGTGATGACGGTAAACAAATTCCTTGGTTTGAATCACACTGTCACATGCTTTACAATAGCAGGCAGGTTCCAAAGGGTTATGACCGTGGGGTCCTCCGTAGTCTTCAAGAAGGAATGAACTACATGGTCTTTTACACTTCGTGCTTTTTTGAAAGCATGTAGAGGCGGGTTGGATTGCTTGATGTCATCTGATATTAGTTCCCAATGGTGGTTGATTATGCGTTTAATTTTATTGCTTTGGGTGTTAAAAGTGGTGACGCATACAATTCTGCCTTCCTGTTCATCTTTATCTGTTTTAGGGGTGAGCAACTCCTCACGGGGGTAGAACCAAGCTCTTTTCCTAGCTCGCTTGATCAGTTGTTTGGGATACCCTCTGCTCAGAAGTCGTTGTTTAAGTTCTTCCAATTCAGTGAAATAATGGTCCTTGTTTGAACAGTTCCTGCGGATTCGCAAGAACTGCCCAAACGGTAAGTTGTCGCGCAGAGCTCTCGGGTGGTGACTGTTGTAGTGTAGTAATGAATTCCTTTCAGTAGGTTTGCGATAGAGCGTTGTTAGTAGGTGACCCGAACTTTCGTAGATGGTGAGGTCCAAGAAGTTTATTCTGTGGTTGTCGGATTCTATAGTAAATTTGAGGTGTTCTGATTGCTCATTTAGCCAACCGAAAAACAACATTAATTCTTCCAAGTCTCCATTCCAGATCAGTAAAATGTCGTCTATATAACACATCCAGAGACCCAACTGGTCTCTGAATGGGTTAACTTGATTAAGCACAGTATCCTGCTCAAAGGCTGCCATGTACAAAATGGCTACATCTGGAGCAAAGGGGGCCCCATTGCTACTCCGGATGTTTGAATGTAGAATTTGTCTTTAAATATAAAGAAATTTTTTGTCATGGCAATGCGTAGTAGAGCCACAATGAACTCAGTTGGTACTTGAACTGGTGCCGGGCGTTGATGCAGACAGCGTGTAATAACCATTAACGCTTCATGTTGGGGAATAGATGTATATAGAGATACTACATCACAAGTGGCAAGTCGTTGCTGTGAGGCATCGAATGCTGAATTTTCGATAATGTTAATGGTGTGCATAGTATCTCGTAAATATGCAGGGGAATCCTCAGCCAAAGGTTTCAAAAAGAAATCGATATATTTTCCCGGAGGCTCAAGCATGGAGCCACAACCCGAGACAATTGGACGACCAGGGGGGGCTGCCATAGACTTGTGGATCTTTGGTAATGTGTAGATAGTTGCGAGGCATGGATAATTTTTATTTAAGAAGTTGAACTCCAGTTCCGATAAGAAACCCTGATCAAGACCGGCTTGAGTTAGCTCCAAGATCTCACGGGCAATTGTCCTGGAGGGATCTGATCGTAGTTGCTGGTAACTGGTTCCATCATTAAATTGTCTGAGAATTTCGGACTCATAAGCGGTTACGTCCTGCACCACTATGGCTCCGCCTTTGTCAGCGGGTTTGATAATAAGTTGCTCATTCCGGGCAAGCGATTGCAAAGCCATTTTTTCTTTTTTGCTGGTGTTGTATTTGATAAATGCCTTTGTTCCCAGAAGTTGTAACACATCTCTCAAGACAACCGATTCATAGGCCAGAATCTTGTGCGACATTGTGCTGTTGAATGGAACAAAAGTGGAGGGGGGTCTGAGCCCAGTGACGGATGGTTGAGTGGTAGGTTCAGAGTTACGGAAGAAATATTTTAACCTGATTTTTCGAAAGAATTGAAACAGTTCAGTACAAATGATGAAGGCATCCGGATTGTTGGTGGGGACATATGATAGTCCTTTCCCGAGTACTTTAATTTCATCATCATTCAAGGTTTGTTTCGATATATTAACCACCGGGCTGTCGGCCACCAGTGGAGCTCCTCCGAGCAGTCTTAGTCTAGGGTAGTTCACCAAACTGTCTACCATCTGTAGGTTTTGTTGCGGGTCACTCGTTCTCCATGCTGTGGTTCTGTCTGGAATTGCACCTGTTTTTGTGGTTGTCCACGACCTCCATTCCATGTGTTTGTCCCCTGTTGTGACCCACGTTGTTGGCCGCGTTGCCAATTGTTGCTTCTGCCGCGTGGTGGCCGCTATGACCATTGGCGTTGCCCTAAAAAAGGGTTATATTGATACTGTTGGTAGTGGGCGTAGTCCGGATAGTTCTGCTGGAAACTGGGACCTGGTTGTTCCTGCTCACCCTCCGAACTGAAAGAAGAGTCGGAGAAAGTTTGATAATTTCGTCTTCCTCTGTAGCTACCTCTTCCCCGGTTCGTAAATCTGCCTTGATGGTCTTGGCGGAAATAATCTTCCTGTAGATAAGGATAGGTTTTTTTCTTATCGTACAGCCTGATGTCCCATGCCAATTTCTCAAGTTTACGATTCTGCGTTGTTAAATCAAAATCTTTAAGCGTGGCTTCAAGTTTGGTTAAGGTTTCCTTGGCACTAGCGAAGTTGGCATCCGCCACTATTTCCGCTTTCAGAGTCTTTATTTCAGCCGTAATCACTTGGATCTGGTCAGCAGCAGTTTCCACGCCAAGGACCATCCAATGACGGGAGCAGTTGTTCGCGACGTGGCTGAACCCTTCTTTGAATTTGGGCACCTCCACAAAAATTGCCGGTTCGATCTTAATCTGTAACCCAATGGGGATAATATTTTCTTTGAGGTACTTTGTTAGGAGATGTCCATGCCACCTAGTCCGAATCAGCTTTTTCTCCAATCGTTCCAGATGAGAAATGTTGTCCTTTAATGTAAAGTCAATAGTTGGAATATCGGATTAAATGAAAATATTATTCGGATTTTCAAGTAGTTTGTCTATGTAATCTTCAGAAAAAGATAGAAGTTCCCTTTCTACCATGATGTGCAGAGATCAATATTAATTGAACATGAAATGTAACCTCGCAGACCAGCGTCTGCACGAAGTAGGGTATTAATAAGGGGTTATACCCAGCTAAAGTCACTGGGACCTGAGTTATCAAAGTGATTATAAGAAGGGGTCCCAGTAATGTAGGAACAAAATGCAGAACAAATGAAAATTAATCAACCAAGAAACAAATTAGTCCACATTGTTTTAATCACAATGGGAATGTATATACCAAATATACACTTTATCCAACGAAGTAAATAAAATAGTGGTTTCACAGTGGCCCAAATGGGTTAGAGAGAAAAGGAGGGGGGGTTTGTGTGATCCTGGGAGGATAAAGTGAAGGAAAGGAGGAAAATTCTTAAGTGACCGTGTAATCAATGAATATACAACATTAGTCCATGCTACACAGTTGTTACATCCTGCATCCTGTGTTACATCCTGCTTCTTTGTCCTTCCTTTGTGTTTCTTATTTCTGTCTCTGCATGTCTCTATGATGTCATCTGTGTTCCAATTGTATTTGCTTGAAAGCTGGAACAGTTACATCTGGAGGCTGAGCTGAAGTCCATCTGCTCCTGGTGCGGTCTTTCCTATCATTATACAATCTTATTCTATTTACCTACCTGACCTGATTTTATTCTACAATAAACCTAAATTGTTACATATACTGGATTTATGGACATCAATTTATTACAATTTTGGCGACGAGGTACAGAACCTGTGCGTGGAAAAAGACTGATTTAATGGAGATCTGCAACTAAGGAACTTAAAGAATAAGGAACTAAGGACTTTCTGAACTACTGCAACTGAAGAATTTTTCAAGCCAAGAGGAGGAAAAGGTATTTTATGTGAGCACCCTGATTAACCCCACCAGTGTCCTGTGTGATCTGGACAGCCTGTTTCCCTAGGGTGTTAGAATTTTTGCTGCGTAATTTGGCTTAAATCTGAAGGAATTACAACTGCATGATTTGAAGAAAATTTTAAGATTTAAACTGATTTGGACTGAATTGTCAAGAACTTTTAAAGGGAAAGATGTGTGCCATGTTTGGGAGAGACACGCTTTTGCCATCTGCTGTGGTGAATGGAGGTGCAACATTCATTTGTATTAGACTTTTAAAGAAGATGAACAGCGTGAGAATGGACATAAAGTTTTGCTTTGGGCTCTCCAAGATAAATGCTGGATTTTATGTGCGGAGCACAGAGTGCGGTGTCTGCTGTACTTTCGACGCTGGCATCTGTGAGCAGAGCACTGTGTGCGGTGTCTGCTGTGGCTTCGACAAAGGATGTTCAAATGTTTCAAACCCGTGTAATGTTTTAAGGCCCAGTGTTGATTTTTGCATATTTCCTGCTGTTCAATTCTTTTGGCGATTTTTAAATAATAAATGACAACGACTTACGGGAGCAATGGCTCGAGCGCTCGCAACGATTTCTGAGCGTGGTCATCACCTTGACAACGCTTTGCTCTCCGTCTTCTCTCCGTCCATGGCAGCAGCTGATGTCATCAACGTAGCGTACGCAGCACGGCGTACGCAACACAACGTATGACGTCATTGGCCGCCATATTTGTTGCACATCGCGTGAAGAACGCGTTTAATAATATCCTGACAGCAACTTGAATTTAAATACGAATTTGAAGGGAAAGGTACTGTTTTCGTACATTGTGAAGAGAGAACTGCACATTTAAAAAGTAGATTTTGTAAGAAGATATGGCACAACGATCTGTGTAAACGTTATTCTGGAACATTTATTTTGGAACACTAAGGATCGTTTCTCACCATTTGGGGAGTTTGGTTCATTGTTTCGACGTCTGCAATTTTTTTACAAGATATTACTTCGCTGATGTACACAGCTGATGTACATTTTTCAAGTGTTGTTGTTTTCTGAAAGACATCGCTGCGTCTGCATCTGACTACTTTTCTCATGTTTCAGAGGGAGGTGTTCATATATGTATTTTTGGGGAGGACTGCGCATCATTTTATTGCCATGTATGGCTTCTCATATGATTTGCTTGCATGTGTGTACTTTGCATGTGTGTACTTTGCATGTGTGTACTTTGCATGTGTGTACTTTGTATGTGTGTTCTGGAACTGATAGAACACACATGTTTCATGATGGTTGAGGTGTTTAGTTATACTACAGTGAGATAGTATTGTTTTAATTTTGCAAGGTGTTTAGTTATACTACAGTCAGATAGTATCGTCCTTAATGTGAGAGCCATGTTTATGCTCAACGTATGTTGAGGTGCTCTGTAATTTCTATTCAGATTTCTGGTGTGTTAGTTATTCGATGGAGTGAGCCATTTTTTTATGCTCAACGTTGTTTGAGGTGCTCAAGTGTTTTATTTAAATCCGTTGTGGATTGCATGTTTGACATGTGCATGGGATGTGTACATGTGTATTTTTGAAGGGGGCCTCATTTTGTGCTCATTTATTGAGGTGCTCCATTTTTCATTGTATTTTTATGTGTTTACGGCTTGCATCTTAGGATGAGCCATGTTCATGAGATTGCATAATTTTGAAGAGTTGCCATTTTTCATTGTATTTTTATGTGTTTACGGCTTGCATCTTAGGATGAGCCATGTTCATGAGATTGCATAATTTTGAAGAGTTCTAGTTTTTTTTTTGCTGAACCACAATTTGCTCTAACTTTGTTAGAGGTGTTCAGGTATTCAGGATTTGTGAGAGTGAAAGTTGCTCTATACTAGGATGTGTACCGCTTTAGCGCTCTATTATATTAAGAGGAGTTTCATTTATTTTCAATGTGAAGAGCCGCAGGTTGCTCATTTGTAGAATAGCAAGTGTTTGCTATCTTTGATGTTTAAAGAGCCGCTGGTTGCTCTTTTGTAGTATTTCTTGTGTTCGCTATCTTTTATCTAGTTATTGAACCACTTTTAAGTGCTCTAAGTTTAGAGGTGTTCATATTGTTGTGTGTTTTAAGAGCTGTGTTTTTGCTCTGTGATATGGATTCTGTACCATGAGGGTTACAGTATTTTCTATTGTACTTTCGCTTTTTGTTGTTCTATCTCTTTCTTTTACTTTACCATAATCCTTCCTGTGTATATGCTATATGTTCTATTATCAATGTTTATTCTCTTTTGTTTTCTTATCTTATTTTATTTTGTCAAGGGGGGAGATGTGTTACATCCTGCATCCTGTGTTACATCCTGCTTCTTTGTCCTTCCTTTGTGTTTCTTATTTCTGTCTCTGCATGTCTCTATGATGTCATCTGTGTTCCAATTGTATTTGCTTGAAAGCTGGAACAGTTACATCTGGAGGCTGAGCTGAAGTCCATCTGCTCCTGGTGGGGTCTTTCCTATCATTATACAATCTTATTCTATTTACCTACCTGACCTGATTTTATTCTACAATAAACCTAAATTGTTACATATACTGGATTTATGGACATCAATTTATTACAACAGTATGTGCAGAGACAGGGACCACAAGGTTCAAATTATTATTTCCACAAAACAGCATACTCCACAAAGTTCAACAGATGAAAGCAATAGGGCGTGGAGTTGATAAATACAAATGGTTGTCGACGTTTCGACCCTCTTATATGCAGGTACGGTTGCTATCCTTGCTGTGGGGTCTTCATCAGGACTGGGGATGGGGACACATAACCTAATTAATATAAATTTATAGATTAAAAACGGGAAGGATTATCCCTGATTATATCGAAACAAAAATTGCACATCGGTCCCATGACGGGATGGTAGGGGATATAAGTATTACTAAGCCCCGAGGTTAGTTCAGGGTTGATAAGGAATGAATATTGAGCATTAGCTAAATTACGTTGAAGAATCATAATAACATGTGTTGTGACAAAATTAAATGTCAATTAGAGTGGCACTAAATGATCAAATTGACTCGCAATGTATTAAGAATTGGATTAGAGAGGAGCCAACCCGGGTCGGTGGCGGCAGCTGAACATCTCAAAAAACATCAAGAATTGAATTCGGTAGAGCACCTGTAACCCGATCGATCAGGCTCAGAGTGCAGGCACCGAGTCTATTAATAATCATAATAACATGTGTTGTGACAAAATTAAATGTCACTTAGAGTGGCGCTAAATGATCAAATTGACTCGCAATGTATTAAGGATTGGATTAGAGAAGAGCCAACCCGGGGTCGGTGGCGGCAGCTGAACATCTGAAAAAACAACAAGAATTGAATTCGGTAGAGCACCTGTAACCCGATCGATCAGGCTCAGAGTGCAGGCACCTAGTCTATTAATGATGATAGTGGTGGACCAAGTCCGGTATCAGTGTAGACAGGCAATCCAAACTAGGTTGACAAGGAACTTACCACAAGGTGGTATTAAAGGGACCCTGGTTCAGGACGTAACCGCTTATGAGTCCGAAATTCTCAGACAATTGAATGATGGAACCAGTTACCAGCAACTACGATCAGATCCCTCCAGGACAATTGCCCGTGAGATCTTGGAGCTAACTCAAGCCGGTCTTGATCAGGGTTTCTTATCGGAACTGGAGTTCAACTTCTCAAATAAAAAGTATCCACGCCTCGCAACTATCTACACATTAACAAAGATCCACAAGTCTATGGCAGCCCCCCCTGGTCGTCCAATTGTCTCGGGTTGTGGCTCCATGCTTGAGCCTCCGGGAAAATATATGGATTTCTTTTTGAAACCTTTGGCTGAGGATACCCCTGCATATTTACGAGATACTATGCACACCATTAACAATATCGAAATATCAGCATTCGATGCCTCACAGCAACGACTTGCCACTTGTGATGTAGTATCTCTATATACATCTATTCCCCAACATGAAGCGTTAATGGTTATTACACGCTGTCTGCATTAACGCCCGGCACCAGTTCAAGTACCAACTGAGTTCATTGTGGCTCTACTACGCATTGCCATGACAAAAAATGTCTTTATATTTAAAGACAAATTCTACATTCAAACATCCGGAGTAGCAATGGGGGCCCCCTTTGCTCCAGATGTAGCCATTTTGTACATGGCAGCCTTTGAGCAGGATACTGTGCTTAATCAAGTTAACCCATTCAGAGACCAGTTGGGTCTCTGGATGCGTTATATAGACGACATTTTACTGATCTGGAATGGAGACTTGGAAGAATTAATGTTGTTTTTCGGTTGGCTAAATGAGCAATCAGAACACCTCAAATTTACTATAGAATCCGACAACCACAGAATAAACTTCTTGGACCTCACCATCTACGAAAGTTCGGGTCACATACTAACAACGCTCTATCGCAAACCTACTGAAAGGAATTCATTACTACACTACAACAGTCACCACCCGAGAGCTCTGCGCGACAACTTACCGTTTGGGCAGTTCTTGCGAATCCGCAGGAACTGTTCAAACAAGGACCATTATTTCACTGAATCGGAAGAACTTAAACAACGACTTCAGAGCAGAGGGTATCCCAAACAACTGATCAAGCGAGCTAGGAAAAGAGCTTGGTTCTACCCCCGTGAGGAGTTGCTCACCCCTAAAACAGATAAAGATTAACAGGAAGGCAGAATTGTATGCGTCACCACTTTTAACACCCAAAGCAATAAAATTAAACGCATAATCAACCACCATTGGGAACTAATATCAGATGACATCAAGCAGTCCAACCCGCCTCTACATGCTTTCAAGAAAGCACGAAGTGTAAAAGACCATGTAGTTCGTTCCTTCTTGAAGACTACGGAGGACCCCACGGTCATAACCCTTTGGAACCTGCCTGCTATTGTTGGCCACTTCAGATGTGGCCATTGTAAAGCATGTGACAGTGTGATTCAAACCAAGGAATTTGTTTACCTTCATCACAAAATTCCTCTGAGAACACATACCAACTGTAATTCATCAAACATCATGTATGCCATCCTATGTCCTTGTTCAATGATATACATCGGTCAGACACAGCAGAAAGCTAAAGCCAGGATCCTTCAACACATGAGTAGGATCAGGTGCCAAGCACAAGGTGCACCTTTGGTCGAGCACTTCTCAACGGCCGGTCACACACCTGAGAGTATCAAATGGGTAATCCTTGAAAAAGCCACCTTAGGACCCCGGGGTGGCAACATCGCGAGTATCTTAAATACCCGTGAGTTGAAATGGATGTTAAGGTTTGATTCTATTGAGAATGGGCTCAACGAGCAAGATAGCTCTTTCTCTCAATTGGCAACTTTATCGTCTATTTAAATCACACTCTATGTGGCTTTCACCTTCTTGTGAGACAAATTGTGGCCTTTACCCTCATGCGAGAGGTACGCCACACCCCACTTGAGTGTTATCAGTATAAACCCCTTTCACAATTCATTAGTAAAGGGATTATGCCTTTTTGCAGATACTATATGTCTAATATAACATTAAAATGACTATAAAGATGTGTGGCCTTTACCCTCATGTGAGAGGTACGCCACTCCCTGCTGTGGTGATGTTATTCTCTGACTTAGCCACATCTAATGTTTTATTATCTTTCTAGTAGTGGTACATAATGTTTTGTTTGCTGAATCCTTTGTATACAACAACATGTAAAGCACTTTCTTGATTGACCAGAATGACATGTGGCCTTTACCCTCGTGTGTGAGAGGTACGTCACCTACCGCTCTAGCAACGATATCTAATAATGATGTTGTGGTATCGAATGGCATGGCCCCCCCCCCCCTTTTTGCCTCCTACCAGTCATAATACCCTGACCATGACCTGTATTAACCATCCCCATATCCAGGCTACGCCAATCTCTCTATGCCGGTGAATGACTTCTTTGTCTCAGACAGGCTCCGCATAGTCATGTATGATGTCACCATATGCAAAACTTGCTTTGCTGCACCTAATATGGTCAAATAATAACACCCAACTGTGGGTCATGATACCCAGCCTTTGCTCGCCTCTAAACAGCACGCTACCCCATGCCTAGACATTTCATTTTCCCAGCATGTTGATACAGTGAATACCAGAGTCGGCTATCTCCTACGTGTCATGAATTCCATCGTATTTGTGTGACGCATCCTTGTGTATTCTAAATTAATATTTCTTTGATTTAGACTATTTTACGCTGTTCCTATCAATTTAGAGACTGTCTTATGTACTTTTTACATTTCAGACATTGTCCGTGTTTGAACCCTTATGGTCACTGTAATCTGGTCACACCAGTAGTCTTTTCACTATGCCTATACGGGTGCTCTGCACCACGTGACAATATCGCCATGGTGATATCTCCAAACCCGGAACTGCACTTCGCCATTGCGATTTTCAGCGTTGTTCGGGACGTGATTTACTCTGCACTGGGTAAGCATTATCCTGAAATTGCGGATGCTTGTCTAGCAATCATTACCTCAATACGGGCCTTTCAATAACATATCCTGCCATCTCTTTTAGAAACCATCGAGTTATTTATTGACTTGACCCGACCACTCCAGGATCCTTGGCTGATCGCGTTGTTTAAATATTTCCTAGGTGAGTGCCCTCCTTTCAATGCATCGTGCTAGCCTCCCTATTGCTAAACTCTGTTCCCCATTATTTATATTCATCAGTTTAGAAAGTATCGACGGTACTCTGGACCACGCCGATAGACTGAACCAGGGTCCCTTTAACACCACCTTGTGGCAAGTTCCTTGTCAACCTAATTTGGATTGCCTGTCTACACTGATACCGGACTTGGTCCACCACTATCATCATTAATAGACTAGGTGCCAGCACTCTGAGCCTGATCGATCGGGTTACAGGTGCTCTACCAAATTCAATTCTTGATGTTTTTTCAGATGTTCAGCTGCCGCTGCCGCCACCGACCCCGGGTTGGCTCCTCTCTAATCCAATCCTTAATACATTGCGAGTCAATTTGATCATTTAGCGCCACTCTAATTGACATTTAATTTTGTCACAACACATGTTATTATGATTCTTCAACGTAATTTAGCTAATGCTCAATATTCATTCCTTATCAACCCTGAACTAACCTCGGGGCTTAGTAATACTTATATCCCCTACCATCCCGTCATGGGACCGATGTGCAATTTTTGTTTCGATATAATCAGGGATAATCCTTCCCGTTTTTAATCTATAAATTTATATTAATTAGGTTATGTGTCCCCATCCCCAGTCCTGATGAAGACCCCACAGCAAGGATAGCAACCGTACCTGCATATAAGAGGGTCGAAACGTCGACAACCATTTGTATTTATCAACTCCACGCCCTATTGCTTTCATCTGTTGAACTTTGTGGAGTATGATGTTTTGTGGAAATAATAATTTGAACCTTGTGGTCCCTGTCTCTGCACATACTGTGTAGCATGGACTAATGTTGTATATTCATTGATTACACGGTCACTTAAGAATTTTCCTCCTTTCCTTCACTTTATCCTCACAGGATCACACAAACCCCCCCTCCTTTTCTCTCTAACCCATTTGGGGCACTGTGAAACCACTATTTTATTTACTTCGTTGGATAAAGTGTATATTTGGTATATACATTCCCATTGTGATTAAAACAATGTGGACTAATTTGTTTCTTGGTTGATTAATTTTCATTTGTTCTGCATTTTGTTCCTACATTACTGGGACCCCTTCTTATAATCACTTTGATAACCCAGGTCCCAGTGACTTTAGCTGGGTATAACCCCTTATTAATACGCTGCCAACATTGGGCTCTACGCGGGTTTAAGATAGAGTTACAGGGAATGAATCAAAACACTTGATGCTTCGCATGCAGAGAGCTGGTAGCTGTTGATGTGATCTTCTCCTACTGACCAATAGAGGTATGGGCCCGCCCTGCTAAAAACCCAAATGAGACCTTCTTAGATATAATATAGTATGCTAAATAGGGTGCGTGAAATATAGGTGATACAAACTTTTTATAGATTTTGCATTATAATATGCTATCACCGTTCGCTTACTATTTACTAGTGACTATGCTGATAACTCTGATTTTTATAATATGTATGTTGATATTATATAAGATACTGCGTTTGAGAACCTTGCATTGAAAAATAAATATTTCAAACTTGCACGTGTGTTCTTTGACTCCCAGTTTTTGTTTGAAATGATTATATAGCGAAAGAGTGTTCATGTGTTCCACGATACCTGAGGTACCCTAAGTTCATGTTCTGGATTGTCTAAGTCATTGGGAAGTTGTTAGTACCAATGAGACACTGTAGCTAGCTTGGTAAGGGGATTTCTGATACTAAGGTGAGTTTTGGGTCACCCTAACTCACCCAGGTTCTAGATCTCTGTGCACAGTTCTGTGGGAGAACGGAAACCCTGCTACACTAAGAATGCTTTAAATGTCTATATATCATGTGCAGAAGAGCTACATTTGTCATTTGCATTCTGGCAGTTGTAGAACTTTTAGTAACATTATTAAACAGGAGCAGGGTAGTCACAAATAAAAGATGAGAACATGAAGCCTGCCTGTATATGAATTAGAAAGAAGTAATACTTGTTAGGTATATATTGGGAAATGTTTGTCAATGTGTTTTTTTTTACTTACATGATCACTTAGCATATGCTTAGATGGTGAGATATCGTTCTTGTGGTTGCAGATAGCTATATATACGGTGGTACTTTTGAGTTTAGTTAAAGGTGCAGAGAGGTATATGTTTTTGGAAAGATGGCTTGAAGGTGTTAATCTATTATGAAATCGCATATATGTTTACATGATGATCTATGCTCTGTAAGGCTGATGAAAATTGCATGTATATGGTGAGGGTGGTGTTTCTTTTTCAAACATGTTTGTTTAAAATTGATAAGCATTAATAGTACCTTGAGAGTTGTTGCACTACCTTCATTAGGAGTGTAACTTGTTTGAAAAATGCTGAATATATGTTTAGAAGCTAAAGAAGTATTTAAAAAATGATGTAGCTACACCATTCACAAAAGCTTAGGTGCTTAGAACATTTTTAAATGTTGTTTTCCTTTTTAGAAACATAGTGATGCATGTGCATGTTCAGCAGAAAAGCAATGTATGCTCTCAGAGAGCAAGGTATGAAATATATACAAAGTGTTATATCTAGACTTCAGTCACACTTTGCTCAGTAGAAAAGCACAACTGCAGTAAAACAGGTAGTTTGGTACTGACAGAAGGAGTTAACCAATGAGCCAGAGATATAGTCACAACTGTTATGTATCTAACAGTTATCAAGATACTTTCCTAGTCAGTCAGGCAGTAATCACATACTCATGTAATCACTTATCTACTAGTGAGGCAGTCATCAAATCAGACACTACACATGTACTTTTTGAACCAGGCAGGCTGAAATTATGTAGTCATTGATCTATGGAGGCACTACTTATACATTCATCTAATCACCCAGACAGTAACCATTTACTTATGCAATTAACAAGGCTGTAACTATGCTGCCATTGTAACACTTGCGCCGAAGCTATGCAGTCATCTCAGCACACACTTACAACCTATGCAATCATTAGAATATAGAGGCACACAGGGGCGCTAGGTGGTGCACATCCAAGATGGCCACACACCTGTGAGGCTCCGGATGCTTGGTGAAGAAATACACAAATTATCCAGTCATCTGCCTGTCTAAATCATCTGATGCTGTAACCATCTTGTAGCTGAGACCCCTCGGAAGCACTGGGGAAAAAACTGGCGCTCATGGATCAGGAGCTGTACGTGCGCAAAGCTGCTCTGGTGCCGTGCCTGAGGGTGATCTCCCAAGCTGGAAACCTGCTGGGCTGTCAGCTCTACACGAGTGCCCCGACTCCCACGTGGTCCTAGGCCGATGCTGTCCCGTGAGTAAGCCTCAGACTTCTCATCAAAAGATTAATCCCCTGACCAACTGGACTGTCAGCTATGTCACTTGGAGTCGCTGCCTGACTCTTTTGGACTCTGAGGTGAGCGGCACACTCTGTGTGATTTCCGGGCACCTGGGCCTGGCGTGAACTGCAGAGAGACGCTCCGGACCTCCCCCCTTCGCTAACACTGCGACTCAGTGTGCGGGCCTGGCTGCGGTCCCTGTAGCTTGCGTCGGGCTCGGCCTGCATTCACCCCCCCGGACCCTTAAGCGGTTGTGGGCCTGCCTGGATTCTTCCCCTCCGCCGTGCTCAGCTGGCACTAATACCACCTCCTGTGGAGCACTCATCATGGGCAACTGCTGCTCCATTCTCTGCCTGTAAGTTTCGTCCACCTGAAAACACTCTGTGACATTCCCTACGCTTTGTGTGGGCTCACCTTGTCAGTCAAGTACAGGACTGGCACTTCTGTGTCTGGCCCTCCTCTACCTCTTGGCTCCTCGTACCTTATGCCAGCAGTGTGGTGCTGCACCTGCATATCCTGTGGGACAGTTCGTGACCTGGGGCGCCCTCTCCATGGACTGGTAAGCCTTTGGATATTCAAAAACTTGCAGGCTGCGCATTGTGGACTGGACTCTGATGGGCTTGGGCTAAACCAGCGGTGCTTGTGGCCAATTCTGTTGAGGCCCTTTTTCCCTGTGAACAACCGAGTGGAGACATCCTTGCCCACGGCTAAGGTGTAGGCCCTACATGCGTGTGACCATTCCGGAACTATCATCCAGCATTAGCCCGTAACCTTAAGCTGTCTCCTCCCGTTTTGCCTCATGCCACCGCCGCCATCAGGTATCACAGCCCAGGAGACCTTGTTATTGGCGTCCCGTTGACTTTGAGGCGGCTTCCTGCTCAGCGCACGCTCTACCCTGGCGGCGGCTCTTCCCACTGCTGAGGCTCCGATAGTGAAAGCTTCGACTACTGGTTGCAGCCTAGGAGGTGAGCTGTCCCCTTGAGCCATTTGCCACATAGTGCACCCACACAGGAGAAACCGTGCGTTTCATGCCTCTATGCCGTAGCCTTAACATCCCAACGCCTCATCGTGAGCCAAGACGCCATGGTGAAACCCAATAATCGTCAGCCCAGATTGACATTTGAAGCCAAGAAGCCCACGTTCCGCTCCAACTCTGTGGACTCCAAATTGCCCGACATGGATCCTAGCCAATCCTCCCTGCAATCGCCTGGGGATGATGTCAAGGCACTTCTCCTGGCAATCCAGCACAGTTTGACAGACCTGTCCGGGAAGATGGACACAATTGATGTAAATATATAATTTACCGTCTTAATTTCTATGCAGGTAAGTACTTAATCAATAATAACTCAAATCGGAAAGAAAAAAACAGAGTCCGTGGTGTTAGAGTTCTTAGGGGTTTTATTCCTCAAAAAGGAATGGTCAGGACCAGTATATCATGTTCTTCCCACCACAGGGGTGGAAGAAGGGATAGAGCGCGCTACATTTTATTGACAGTACACAGCTTATATACTTAATTTATACCATAGAAAGCAATGCAGTAGGCGTAACAGCTGAGAGAGGACAAGATAACAGTATCCACGTGTTACTAGTACGTAATCAGAAGGCGTGGACTAGGCGTGAATTAGAGGTGTGTGCTAGAAACGTCACAGGTAGGTGTCACAAGAGGGTGGCACTAAACAGAAATGTTGCAATGTTAGCAGAAATCGGAAGCTTGGATGCGCGCGCAGCTACATGACGTGTGATTGACGTGAAACTGGAGGGTGCAGGGGGCTTGACATTTACACTGACGGAAAGAGACAGAAGTCTGGCATGTCAGATCAACTTGTACTTCTATCATATCTGATATCTGATGTTTGGGAACCATATTATCTGGACGGGAAAAGGTCACTGGGACAGAAGCTATTCTATACTGACTGTGAATGCGTGTATAAGCGCCTGGGTGTCTGCATGAGAAGCATGAGAAGTGTGGGGCCATGGGGCCTTCCATGGGAGCATGGTAACAGAGGCTATGAATTACTTGCACGGAGACAGGTTGGCCCTTTGCTCTGCAGATGAGGGGGATGTTTACTGAAACTAGTAGGCAGGAATGTGTTTTCGAGGAGCGGAACAGATAACTCGAAGGTTATAGTCAGTCTTGGCAGGCAGCAGGCTGAGCTGAGCGCAGTGGGCCGCGCTGGAAGTAAGTCAGAGTTCACGGGTACAAGCCTCAGCCTGGGCTGAGGCTTTCAGAGTCAGAAGCCAGAAAAATGGCTCGATGGCAGAAATTCAGGGCCTACTTTGCTAGAGCTGAAAAACGTGTAAGGTACACTATAAAAAGACGTTGGCATAGCATACTTAGGAACGGACTATTTAACCCATTCAGGGTGGGTCTGAAAGAGGACATGTTAACGTTGGACGCAAATGTATTTGCGTCTTCATAGCTGACACAGGAGGGAAGTTACATGCACTTTAAGCTGGTACATGGAGACGGTGGGGTACGCGCTAGGGAACACAACTTGACCATAGAATTTATATTTCCTCATTCCCTCCTTGTTCCCTACGGACCCTTCATGATATATCGATCCTCATGAATCGATCAGTTTGTTCTTGTAACATCATTTGCTCTTCTTTCTTTCTTTTACGTCCTGAAAGGAAACTGGAATGTTCAATACATGAAGTGGCACACAGTCCACAAATCGCTGGCCCACACTGTAAGCACAGGCAGCAACTGAATACTAGGACTAGGCCAATGCCTAGGAAGGATAGGATCTTCCATCCCCAAGTGGTTAACGTTGTCCAGAACCAACCGGACCAAGTCCAGGTGCCTGGATTCTGATGTATCTGATTTGTAATTTTATGAAGACGTGTAATAGCTTGATATACAGATGGTGCGTTTTGTGGAATGAAAACACAGCAACTTGACCCGATGACCTTACAGGCTCCGCCTCTATCTGCCAAGATGACGTCAATAACAAGACGATTCTGAAGGACAACAACCCGCATGGCGGACTGTTCTTCGGTTAAGTTACCTAGGGCGGAGGCAGTTTCATTCACTACTGCTTCAAGTGTTCTAGTTAATCTGCGTATTAGTTTACTATTTTGGACAGGGCCTAAAAAGAAAAAGAATCCTTTATTAAAATCGGTGTATTGCTCCCATGCCGTTTCAGTGTAGTCGACAAGTGAGATATCTCTTCTGAGTCTATTCTTTACTATGTTTGTATTTCGGTGATAATCAGGAGGAGCTAGAAAAACAGGTGGCAGAAGGAATGCAATATAACAGGTACCATCCCAGTCGGGAGGTAGGCGTATGTATGCGGTATGACCACAAACAAAATAGGAATGACTGATAGCTTTAAAGGACGATTTACCATGATCACTGAATTCGACCACAGTAGTACATTTACTATGACCTAAGTGTACTGAACCTTTCTTCCTGACACATAATTCACCAGTGACTGGTAATACTGACATAGCGGGCAGAACTGGTGCAGCTTCGGATTCAACAGTAAGAATCATAAGGTTAATTGTGTAATTACCTAGTCCATATACTTCATTTTCTAAATTAGTTCCTATTCTAATGGGGAGTCCCTCCTTATCCGGGGAGCAGACGTCGAGCAGGACCAAGTTCAAGTTTCCCCAAACCCAGCCCCCATCGAAAACAGCAATATCAGGATCTAAGGAATTAATTATTTTAAACCATGCACCACAGGAGCCATTGTGAGTGAACGGGTACGGAAAGAGGGGCAGAGCTCCCTTGTAATTCTGGTAAGGAGGGAGTCGGCCACATATCCAGCAGTTTGTAGCATTATTCGTCTGATGGGAATGATGTAGCATACTAATGAATGTATTGTTGCGCAGCGCAAGTCTGTAAGAAAGTTCATGTGGAGGTAACTCGCTAAAAGAATGTTCAGCAGATACATTGTAAGCAGATTGTTCACGCTTGAAAATAGGGTAATAGATAGGGAGAAGTATGCTTGCAACAATAATTAGAAGACTTAGGAAAAACATGATTAATAATGTCACTATACAGTGACTACGCAGTGATTTGCAGTATGTACGTTTCTTGAATTCTCTCTCTCTCTCTCGATCTAGGGGATACATGTCAGAAACTATTTAACCGATTCACCTAGGGGAGGACTTAAACAATTAAACTGTCTGACTTGCTAGATCGGAGATTTGATCTATATTCTTCTTGTGAAGTTTTCTCTCGTTCAGAGACTTTAAAGTCATTAGTTTTGATACAGTCTTTGGTGGGGGTGGACGAGCCTGGGTCTGGTTTCAGTTCATTGTATTTTTTGATATGGCTCGTGTGGACCCACCCCTTTCTGCCTTCCAGTTTCACTGCGGTCCTCGTTGTAAGAAGGACGGTCTTTGGCTCCTTCCAGCGGGGCTCCAGCGGACTTTTCCTGTCGAAATTTCGTACTAAAACTGTGTCGCCAGGACGGACATCATGTGGCTTCACATCAGTGTTGTCGGGAAAAGCTGCAGCAACCTGTGAACGACATGATTGGAGTGCAGACATCAAGGAGGCAAGGTAATCTGTCAACATATTGCAATCAACATCAGTAATTTTCTTAGGAATGGGCGTCCCCCACATATTTGGTGGTCTACCAAAGACCACTTCGTACGGGGATAGTCCTGATCTCGAGTGGGCAACCATCCTCATATAGAACAGTGCCACTGGCAGGGCGACTATCCAGTCGACCCCTTTCTCTTGACATATTTTAGCAAGGCGTGTCTTTAATGTCTGGTTATGCCTTTCTACAAGGCCTGCGGCTTCGGGATGTCGGACACAATGGAATCTCCACTGGTATCCTAGCAATAGGGAAACTTGCTTCATTAATTCGGATGAGAATGGCTGACCGTTATCTGAGTACACGACACGAGGCAAGCCGTACCGTGGGAAGAATTCACGAACCAACTGCCTGGCAGTGGTCGGAGCAGTGTAATCTGGGACTGGGTATGCTTCGGTCCAACGGGACAGTGCACAAACAATTACGAGGACATATTTGAATCCTCGACAACGGTCCATCTGGATATAATCCATCTGGAGGACTTCAAAAGGGTGATCGGGAAGATGAAATTCACCTTGCTCTACAGGGACGCTTTTACCTGGATTGAACTGACAACAGATCATGCAAGTACGCACTTTCTGTTTTGCTGCTGCTCGTAAGTGTTTATTACTCCAAAGATTTTGTAAACTGTCTAACATTGCTTTTTCTCCTAGGTGTGCTGGACTATGTGCTGTATTGATCATGACTTGAACCATAGAATCAGGGAGAAACCATGTAGATTTTCCCTTCGTCATCCAACCTTGATCTGTCTGGATCCCTCCTAGTTCAGTCCATTTCTTTATTTCATCTGGAGTAGCATGTGCCTGAATATCGATTACATCTAGTGTGGGATCCCTGACTGTCATACAATTTGTCGGTCCTATTGACTTTGTCACATCCGTTGTCTGAGTGTGAGTCAGTGCTGTATGTTTTGCTGTCTGGTCTGCCAGGTCGTTACCCTGGGAAACAGAATCTGTAACTTTAGTATGTGCTTTACACTTCATGACAGATATGCCTGAAGGCAGATGTATTGCTTCTAACAGTGCTTGAATGAGGGGACCATGTTGGATCTTGGCACCATGAGAGGTCAGAAAACCTCGTTCTTGCCATAACATTCCGAAGTCGTGTACAACTCCGAACGCATAACGGGAATCAGTATATATATTAACATTTCTGTTCTTGGCTAGAATACAGGCTCGGGTCAGAGCAATAAGCTCTGCCGCTTGAGCGGACAGTGTGTCAATACGATGTGTTTCTTTTACTTCAGTTTCAGTGGTCACTGCATATGCGGCCACTAATTCTCCTGTACTTGTTCGCATACATGAACCATCCACATAAAGTGTCAGGTCTGGATTTGTCAGAGGAACATCTGTTAAGTCTCGTCGGGGCTTCGTTACTGCATTAATCATTTCTATACAATCATGCGGGGCTGGATCTGTCATAATTGTAGGTAACAGTGTTGCGGGGTTCAGAATGCTGCAGCGTCTGATTTCTATGTGTGGCTGGAATAGCGTTAATTCGTAACCTGTCAGTCGTGCTATAGTCAAGTGTTGAGTCTGGGTTCTGTTTAACAGAACCTCTACAGAATGTGGAACTTCTACTGTTAACTGATGTCCTAAAACAATTGAATCGCTCTGTCTAATTGCTAATGCTGTTGCTGCTACAGACTTTAAGCACGCAGGGAGTGCCTGGGCTACTGAGTCCAATGTACTTGAGAAATAAGCGCAAGGCTTATGTGAACCTGCTTGATCTTGAGTGAGGACAGACAATGCTGTACCATCACGTTCTGTAACAAAAAGTGTAAACGGTTTGCTGTAACATGGTGTCGCTAAAACTGGTGCTTGACATAATGCTTTCTTTAGTTCCTCAAAGGCTTGTGTATGTTCCTGAGTCCAAGGGAGGACAGTCGAAGTCGCTGCCTCCTGTGTCGTTAACTGGATGAGTGGTTTAGCTAGAAATGCATATTGAGGAATCCATTGTCTGCAGTACGAGGTGAGGCCTATAAAGGCCCGCACTTCCTTTTGTGTCTGGGGTCGTGGCATATTTACAATTAACTGAATGCGATCGGGAGTGAGCTGTCTCCCCACTTTGGACAGCAAGTGACCCAAGTACACAACTTGCTGAACACAGAATTGTAGCTTCGAAGGAGACACCTTGTGTCCCTTGTCGGCCAGAAAATGTAAGACTGTCAGTGATGCTTGTTCACATTCGGGCTCACTTCGTGCGGTGATCAGCAGATCATCAACGTATTGCAGTAAAGCAGTGTTAACTGGCATATGAATACAATCTAGTTGTCTTTTCAGTGCTTGACTATAGATGCTGGGGCTTTCTGTGAATCCTTGAGGTGCGCGGGAAAATTTGAAACTTCGTCCATTTAAACTGAATCCGAAGAGATATTGGCTCTCTGGATCAATAGGTACACTAAAGAAGGCGTTCTTGAGATCAATTACAGTGAAGAACGTCGCTTCAGAATCAATAGCAGTCAATAGGGAAGAGATATCAGGGACCACAGGGTACTGTGGTACAATGCATTTATTCAGCTCTCTTAGATCAATCACCAGCCGATATACTGGCGGTGCATTGGGGTCAGTACGTTTAAGAATTGGAATGATGGGTGAATTACAGATATTGGAGTCGGTCTCTACGACCACTCCTTGGGCTATGAGCTCTTCAATGATTTCCAGTAAAGCCACTACAGCATCGGGTGGTAACTTGTATTGTCTGATTCGTGGTAGAACAACTCCTGTCTTGAGTGTAACACGGTATGGTGTGATATGCATACAACCTACATCAGTTGGGCCTGTTGCCCACAAGTGATCTGGTACATTTTTCAATCTGACATCAAATTCTCGCAAGACATAATGACCCTTGAAATCCCGCAGAAAGAGTCTAACCCCCTCCGGGGAACAGCAGATTATGGCTCCTAGAGCCTTTAATGTTTTAATTCCTAACAGATTTTCTGGGCATGATTTCGTAAGTAACAAGTCTGTAACTCGGTATAATGGACCCACAGCCAGGGGGACTGGTTCAGATACTTCATTTACAATGGGCTGTCCTGAAAAACCAAGGGAAACATTCTGTGAGCCTGAGAGGGGTGCCCCTGGGACTTCATTATGACTGATTGTTGTGCGGCTTGCCCCTGTGTCAATTAAAAACTTTCTATCTTCTCCCAATACTTGACTGTGTACATAAGGACCCTCTTGATCTACAGGAATTTCAATAAGAGGCAAGCCAAATTCCCTCTCTAGGCTGTTTCATGTGTATCGTTGATACTCTGGATAAGCAGATTGGGCATACTGGTACATCTGTTGGGAAACTTGTTGAGTCGAAGCGGTGGGCTGTGGTACCGCTACTGTCTGTGCTGTGTGAGATGAAGCATGCGTAGGCTGTGTGTTCTGCATAGGTTGTACATTTTGTGAGGTCTGTTGCTGGGCCTGGTCTTGTCTTGGTGGATGCGGTCTTTCTTTAGTTTTACCTGTTGCTATGTTATGTTTCAGAACTGGACATTCATGTACGTAGTGACCTGGCTGCTTACAATAGTTGCATGTCCCTTTAACGGGAGCTGCAGAATGATTTGTCTGGGTCGTACCCTTTCTGTTTCCGTCGGTATGGACCGACTGGGCTACTAACATTTTCATTTTCGTGTCTTTCATACGTTTTTGTTCCTGATCCTGTTCTTCTCTAATTCTATTCTGATGGTATTGTAACATTTGTAACATCTGGGATGGCGTATTTGCTTGCCATGTACTCTCAACCTTGTATACACGATTCTTGACTGCTAACAGGGAATTCTCAACTAACTTGGATACAAAAAGATGTGGGTACGACTCGCTACTTGGTTTAAGACCACTATTAATAATAAAACATTTCTCAAATCTTGAATAGAAGTCACTGGTATCTTCGTCGGGTTTCTGTTTACATGCTGAGATTGCATCCCAGTCTTCTTTTCTAGTTGTCAATAATCTTGGCAGAACCTGTACTATCAAACCTGGTAATGCTTTAGTTTTGTCCCCAAGGCCTACCCCTGGGACACGTTTGTTCTCTTCATCTTCTATTTCTGCCCATACAATCTTTTTCTCTCCCACCTCCCATTCCTTTTCCTTTAATTTCTCGTAGATGCCCGTGGGCAGCAGTACCTTTAACATTTTCATGATATCTTCGTATGTGTAATCCCCCATCAGTAACATGTCTTTAAGTTCTCTGTGAAAACCTGCAGGGTCTTTATCATGGCACGGGACTAGTTTCTTCATTTCTAACAGTTCTAACTTAGTCAGTGGCGTGTGTACATACACGCGTTTCAAGACATGATCCTCACCCATAACTGGGTGCACTTCTCGTAAGGGGTTCTGAATTTCAATGCCACTCAGGCGTTCCATATGATACATTTTTCTTTCTGGGTGTGGGGCGGGAACATATTCGGTGCTTACAAAAGTGTTATATCTATGTCGTTGTTCTAGAATTATTTGTATTAACTTGGTACTTAAACCTCTCCATCTATCCATGAGTAGTGCTTCTAGTATTTCGGGTAAGGGGCCTGGATCAGAATGTTGGTTTCTGTATTTCGTGAGGAGGTGCTGAATCATGTATACTCCTGCTAATTTCTGCTCGTCTGGGGAAAGGTTCAGAAATGTCTGTGCTACCGTGTCATCATTATATATGTCGGGATTTTCAGACCATAATATGGCTGACCGAGCTAGTTCTTGTTCATCCATAGAATAGAGTACGTGATACCCCACTCTCTCTCGGAGTCTTTTATCAGTTTCCTGGAACTGATGTTCAGAAGAATTCGGGTTTGTTAAGGCAGAGAGGAATACTCTCTTATTTTCTGGACGAATACCTTTCCTAAGGTAAGTTCCCTTACCTACATACGCTATAGTGTCTGTAGTCTTTTCTAATTCTTCAGGTCCTTCTTCCTCCTCAGAGGAAGCCTTTTCTTTCTCTTTTTTGTGTGTTTCTATCACTGTCTTTCTAATTTTCTTGTACATACTGGCTATGCAAGTCCCCTTGTCGTGTTTTCCTTCAGATATATTTTGACCCCACTTGTTTAGTGCATCTAACTCACTCTGATCTGTCTCAGGCCTGTCTCGTTCTCTTATTAAGCAATTTATGAAAAAACGTAGTATCTGTGCTTGAACGTCAACTTTCTGACGCTCCATGGCCTCCTGAATACTGTCAGGGTCTTTCCCAGTCTGAACAAACTCATATATTCTATCTAGGCGTTCCTTCATTCCTGCATAGCACAGCAGGAAATCAGTAGCAGATCTTAACCGTAGTGATGCCATCATCATTATATCGTCTTTACCGGGTACTGGATCATATCTGCAAACTGAAAGATTTTCTTTGAATATGTCAAGGCGGGGTGACTTGAACGCAAGAGGATTCCGCAAATCCCCGAGCTGTAACCTGCGTGTTAATGGCGGGGTGTGCAGACCCCCGGTCGCACCCCCTGAAGCTGAAGCTTGGGCATTATCTCTCTGTGGAGTCTGTACCTGAACTTGAATTCTTCTTTTAGTAGGATCAGGTAGAAGTGGTTTCGGTAGATCAACTTTAGGTACGGGAAGTGGTGGAGGTGGTGGAACAGCAGTATTCTGTTGTGGTACTGACGGAATATGATCTTGGGGCGGGTTACCACCCCCGTCCCTGTCGTTAGGCAGGGCGCGGACAGGCAGATTGGTGTAAGCGGGTGCTACATCCTCTAGATAGGAATTCAGGAATATGTCTTTAGTGGTCTTATGCATTACTTTAGTTGGAACTAATGGTGGCGGCAAATTTTTCGGTATTTCTGAAATGGCCTCAGGCGAACCCTCGGCCGCGAGATACATGCCGTTTACGAGGTTATTTCGTGCGCGGTCTACTTGCTCTGATTTTACTCGGATCCCCTCGGTAACTAACTCGTTTTCTTGGGCCTTGTCTGATTCTTTAAGTCTGTCTTCTCTACGTAGTGCTTTTTCAGCACGCTTATGTGATTCCTTACGCCAAAACTCTATGGCGTCTTTCTGAGATTGTCTGGCTTTCTTTTTCCATAATGCTTCTTCTACCTTCATGATGCACTCGGCATCCCATGTTCCGGTAACAGGCCATCTGTGTCTTTCGTCTAGATGTTTAGTATAGTCGGCCCATAAATCTAGATACAATATGGCATCTAAGCCATGCTTGTGGTACATGAAATTTCCTGGAGTGTCCCTAGGGGGGATAGGAATTGCTTCCTCTAGTATCCCTTTCCTAGTTCCTATCTGCTTTAACTTGTTGAAAAACGGCATTTTGTTTACTTAATACTGAATGCTCAACCCTAACTACTTAATACTGAATACAGCTAGTTATACAAGAACACAATAATGCACATTAAAAACAGTCACATTCATACCACGACATTAATCACATGAAAAGACATTTGAGACATATATCACTACCCTCTATAACGGATGTACTGCTAAACAGTACAGATACACTGCTAGAACAGTGCAGAAACTTGAATAACGGATGTACTGCTAAACAGTACAGATACACTGTCTAAAAACAGTGCAGACCGGACTTGTGTACCCAAACCCGTCTAGATACGTCCCAGCAGTGGTACTCACCGGGAAGCACGGAAACTGAAGGCCTCGGAAAACTCGACTGGACTGGACTCGGCACGTGGATACTTCGGAAAACTTCTGAAAACTTCGGAAAACTGGTGGGCCTCTTGACACCTCGGACCTTGCTTCTTTCGGCTAGGCTCTGGTCGGGATCCTCCGCACTCCTCACCGCCTCGTCTGGGTACTGATCGCAGTCTTCGTCACCTCCGTGGGCCAGAGGGAGATGCAGGAAATCCTGCCGGTACGCGTAGTTTCCGTCTAACTGATGGCAGGGGGCAGAGCTTGCAACGCACCAACCGGCGCGTGAGGTGGGGGAGGGGTCCCTATTCGGGCGCCAAAATGATGTAAATATATAATTTACCGTCTTAATTTCTATGCAGGTAAGTACTTAATCAATAATAACTCAAATCGGAAAGAAAAAAACAGAGTCCGTGGTGTTAGAGTTCTTAGGGGTTTTATTCCTCAAAAAGGAATGGTCAGGACCAGTATATCATGTTCTTCCCACCACAGGGGTGGAAGAAGGGATAGAGCGCGCTACATTTTATTGACAGTACACAGCTTATATACTTAATTTATACCATAGAAAGCAATGCAGTAGGCGTAACAGCTGAGAGAGGACAAGATAACAGTATCCACGTGTTACTAGTACGTAATCAGAAGGCGTGGACTAGGCGTGAATTAGAGGTGTGTGCTAGAAACGTCACAGGTAGGTGTCACAAGAGGGTGGCACTAAACAGAAATGTTGCAATGTTAGCAGAAATCGGAAGCTTGGATGCGCGCGCAGCTACATGACGTGTGATTGACGTGAAACTGGAGGGTGCAGGGGGCTTGACATTTACACTGACGGAAAGAGACAGAAGTCTGGCATGTCAGATCAACTTGTACTTCTATCATATCTGATATCTGATGTTTGGGAACCATATTATCTGGACGGGAAAAGGTCACTGGGACAGAAGCTATTCTATACTGACTGTGAATGCGTGTATAAGCGCCTGGGTGTCTGCATGAGAAGCATGAGAAGTGTGGGGCCATGGGGCCTTCCATGGGAGCATGGTAACAGAGGCTATGAATTACTTGCACGGAGACAGGTTGGCCCTTTGCTCTGCAGATGAGGGGGATGTTTACTGAAACTAGTAGGCAGGAATGTATTTTCGAGGAGCGGAACAGATAACTCGAAGGTTATAGTCAGTCTTGGCAGGCAGCAGGCTGAGCTGAGCGCAGTGGGCCGCGCTGGAAGTAAGTCAGAGTTCACGGGTACAAGCCTCAGCCTGGGCTGAGGCTTTCAGAGTCAGAAGCCAGAAAAATGGCTCGATGGCAGAAATTCAGGGCCTACTTTGCTAGAGCTGAAAAACGTGTAAGGTACACTATAAAAAGACGTTGGCATAGCATACTTAGGAACGGACTATTTAACCCATTCAGGGTGGGTCTGAAAGAGGACATGTTAACGTTGGACGCAAATGTATTTGCGTCTTCATAGCTGACACAGGAGGGAAGTTACATGCACTTTAAGCTGGTACATGGAGACGGTGGGGTACGCGCTAGGGAACACAACTTGACCATAGAATTTATATTTCCTCACAATGAACAATCACCTTGACTTCCTGGTGCACAAGGTCGATAAGCAAGATGGGCAGCTTAAGGTGGCCAAACGGCACATTTCGGAGAATACCACTGCTCAATTGCAAGAACAGGTCACAAGCATGGATAAATTGCTAAAAGTAATTGCGGCTAAGAACGAGGATATAGAAGCTCGAAGCCGTTGCAAAAATATCCGCTTAGTAGGTATACCAGAACGACCAATACTGGACGCATGGAGGATTAAATGGAGCGCCTCCTGAAAAGTTTGTTTGGGGCAGACTCCTTTTTCACCCCAACTCAAAGTGGAGGAGCGTGCACAATGTTCCCTGGGGCCGCGACCCCCACCAGGTACCCCCCAAGACCCATAATCGCCAGACTCCTTAACTTCAGGGATCAAGACACCGCTTTACAAAAAGCCAGTGAAGTCAAACTGCTGCATTTTGAGGGCAATTCTTTTCTGTCTATCCCGACTTCACCCTTGCAGTTCATGAGGCACATCGTAATTCTCTCCCTGCAAAGCAGAAACTCTGCAAGGCCAACATAGAATATGCCCTTTTATATCCTGCAGAACTCCGGATCTTCCATGACGGCAAACACATCATCTGCATGAATCCACAAAAGGTAGATGACTTCCTGAAGAAGACAACGGAGCATCTGCTGAGACAAGACCACGATTCCAAATTGCCCTCCCCCCGGTAGCTGATCAACAGTACGATGATGGGGCCCTGCTTCCTTGACCAACTCCAACGTGTCATGTGGAGCTATGAACTTCATGTTGGACTCTGTTTTTTCTTCCATAATTGACCCGTTCACCCTGGAAGGCCCTCCATTATTGACGACTGATCCTGGACAGATAAGTGCCCTGAGGGTGTTGATTACTATAACCACTTATGTTGCATCTTTGACTATACTCTATTGTATAATTGGTAGATAATTTTGATATTTCACCATGCACCCTTCCCCCCGCACTGCTGTTGTCCTGTTTGGGGTTTGTTCTGCCCTTGGGATTACACTGCAGCGATGTCGAGTCATGGGAAGGGTTTCGTGCCCACGTGGCGCCCCCCTCATGGGAGCTCCCCCTTTCATGTTTGTGTTTTGGGTTGCTGTTTGCCTGCTTCCCTTAGTACTTTGCCAGTCCTACTGTGTTGGTGAACATTTACTGACTTTCATGGACTCATTGGGTGGGTAGTTTTATACCGGCACGATTGAGGTGCCGTTTTGGGGGGATCTGCGATTTGATGTCCATTTTCTCAGCGTCACCTTTGTTGTGATCCTTTCTAGTTGGGGGGTGGGAAGGGATAGGGTTGTTCTTTATTGATCCATCAAACGCAATGTACATGTCTTGCAGCACATTCATTTTTGTATGCATAGTGGTAATACTGCTGAACAAACATACCCGCGACAGTTCCATTTCCCTTGCTCATCATGACAACGGAACCAATGCCCCATAGTATCAAACTACTCACATGGAATGTCGGTGGACTACGCAACCCTCAAAAAAGGAGGCAGATCCTGGCATATTTAGATCGTCACCAGGTGCAGATTGTGAGAAGTTAGCCTGGCATATGATGTCCACTAGGTCTAGTGGGCACCTTGCACCAGTCTAATCGACCATTATCGATGGTGGTTGTAAAGTCAACCTTATAGAAAGCTATCCTAGGGGTAGCAATGGCGAGCAGTCTCCAGGCTAAGACTTCAGAGAGCGAATCAAGCCAGTTGTTTTACCAATTATAATCTCTTGAGTACCAAATGAAAGTACACCACACAAGCTATATATCAAATATATATGTGTTTATTCAAAACAAAATTCCTCTGGACTCTTCATGAGGTCAGAGGTAAAAGTACAATACAAGGAACTTAATTAGCATGCGATAAGTTGCACAGTATACGTTTTGCACTAGGGGCCACACAAACCATATACTAAAATAGTGGTATAAGAACCACATGAGAAATAGAAAGCAGGCCTGGGGCCTGTGGAATGCCTGGGGCTCCCCAGGACAACCAAAGGTTAGGATGTAGGAGGCCCACGGGAGATGCGTGCAGTGTCTAAACACAGCTGCGGGTTACAATTGACTTTCAATGAGAAACAAACAAGTTTCAATTTTACAATTTAAGGACACTTCTAAATGAACTACGATAGAACCCTTTTAGACTTAGACACTAGGAGGGCCAATACCCTCGTATTACCTCACCCATGGAAGCCGGGTGCATAGGTCTCTTTTGGTGTCAGGTTTGGTCGTCGATTTCATTGGAGATCTGCAAAGAAGTGCTGCAGGCGACCAGAGGAAAAGTGTCCGGGTGGATTCAAGAGTGGATCGAAGATCTGAAGAACCTAAAAGCAGAGGAGACAAAGTCTGGGCCTCTAGCCAGTGATCAGGGCGGTGATAGAAAGATGCCACCGGATGTTAGGTAATTTCAGGTAAAAGGGTGAAGTTTGTCCCTTCAGCCACGAGGACCAGGAGGCATCGACGACAACCAGGAGCTAGATTTGAGCTGGCGCACAAAGGATCTAGTTGGCTGCAGTGTTTTTATCCGGATTTGACCCAACGAGTTTTGGCAAACGCAACCCACACAGGATGTCAAGATTGGCTACGGTGTGGACCAGCAAGGTTTGTGGAACCTCTCCTTTGCAGGGAAGTTGGAGCTAGCCTGGTGTGACCAGGAAAGCAAGTTGAAACAAAGGATTGTCTTCTTGGTGGCTCACTAGCCTATGAACTGAGAACTGCAAAGACGCATTGAGCGGATATGCACAAAGCAGACCCACGTCCACTCATGGAGTGTGGGGCTTTGAGCTTCGGTGCAAAGGTGCTCGGGTCTAGGGCAACAACCATCAACCACAACCATCCCCAATGCACAACTTCAGGATACCTCGGGAAGTTGGTGTATTGGAAGTTGGAAGTCTGGGTTCTTGGAGCAAACCAGTCTATTATGGTCTGGATTTTGCTCTGTAGGGGTTGAACCTGGCCTCCACCTACAAGGTGGCCCAGGTATACAACCTGACTCTGCCCTCTCTGGCACTTGGTAGCCTTAATAGTTAGGCCTGCCTTTTGCAGGGCCTCCAAAACATTTTTCTTGTGGATCAGGTGATCTTCCCAGGTGGCACTAAAGACAGCAATATCATCCAGATAAGCTGCACAGTAGTCATCCAGGCCTGAGAGGACTTTGTTCACCAACCTTTGAAATGTGGCAGGTGCATTTTTCAGACCAAAGGGCATCACCACAAATTGATAATGCACACTAGGGGTTGAAAATGCTGTCTTTGGCTTGGCCTCTTCAGCTAACCTGATTTGCCAGAAGCCAGCGGTCAGATCAAATGTGCTCAGATATTTGGCAGAGGGCAATTTATGTATGAGCTCATCTGCTCTAGGTACTATTCAGGCCAGGCATAGACAACCACAAGAAACTCTTTCAACGTAAGGTATATTGGATTAAGACTCTAGACACCATAATACCGAAAGGATTAAATGATAGAATGGACATGTCATGTTTCATTTAAAACCAATTAGAGTGGCAAAATATATCCATAAACATATTGTTACAGACCAGAAATCAGGTTCATCTGCATCTCAAACAAGTATAAACCTGCAGATCTACACCAACACATTTTTTTACGCAACACATTTTTTTACACAACTCACCGCGAGGTCACCATACATTTTTGGGCAGGAACATTATCATATTTTCCACTTGTTAAATAACTATTAGTATATTTTTTGAGTTTGTTTATTTATTTATTTATTTATTCAAGAGTTTTATATAGCGCTGTCTAGAACCGGAGGTATCGGACGCTTTACATGAGCATCAGATCATAGTTACAGGTTACATCATTACAAAGGTTACACAGTTCTTAGAGCATGGCAACATAGTTATATGTAAGGTCAAGATAAACAATAAGCTCAAATACGAAAGGGGAAAAGCAGGCAAGGTGAGAGATTCAGGGGAAGGGGGTTGGAGCACGGGAAGTAGACAGATAATGAGGGCGGGAAAGGGGAGGGGAGGGTGAGAGACACAGCATGGGAAGAGGAGGGGAAGGGTGATGGGGACACAAACCGGTAGACGAGTCAAGGCAACGCCCAAAGTCCAGTAAGCTGTGATCCCAGGGCAGACAAGGGGAGAGATTCAGGGGAGAGAGGACAGGGGCTAGGGAAGAGACAATAAGGACAGACGAAAAGAAGTCTGCCTAAAGACCGACTGGGTAGGTGACGACCAAGGAGGGAATCCACTGCCCATCTCCCCTATAGCTAAACCAAGTAGCTCCATCGGGCGTCAGACAAAATAGTTCAGTCTCAATACATTGAGAGAGGAGAGAAGGAGAGACATAAATAGAGGGAGGATGCGGTAGGAGTCGATAGGAGAGATGAAAGGAAGTGTAACAATGTGGTTCAACAATATACCAGAAAAGATCAACAAGTAAACATTATATCAAACAATCAGCAATACAATTAGGGGAGGAGAGAAAGGAGAGAGAACGTAGTGGGGGTAGAGGAGGAGGGAAAGTGAGGATAAGGGAAGAGACAACCGTAGAGACGAGAGGAAGTCTGTCTAAAGACCGACTGGGTAGGTGACGACCAAGGAGGGAATCCACAGCCCATCTCCTCTATAGCTAAACCAGGTAGCTCCATCGGACATCAAACAAAATAGTTCGGTCTCAATACATTGAAAGAGGAGGGAAGGAGAGAGATAAATAGAGGGAGAATGTGGGAGGAGACGACAGGAGAGACGAAATTAAGTACAACAATGTGGTTCGACAATATACCAGAAAAAGAACAACAAGTAAACATTAAATAGAACAGTCAGCCATACATTAGGGGAGGAGAGAAGGGAGAGATAAAGTAGTGGGCGGTAGGGGAGGAAAGAGAGTGAGGATAAGGGAAGAGACAACCGTAGAGATGAAAGGAAGTCTGTCTAAAACCTGACTGGGTAGGTGACGACCAAGGAGGGAATCCATGGCCCATCTCCCCTATAGCTAAAACCAGGTAGCACCATCGGGCATCATACAAAATAGTTCAGTCTCAAGTGGCGAGGGAAGAGGTTCACAGAAAAACAGGGTGGGGACAAAGGGCAGGGGCATGCTAGGGCAGAGGACAGAAGCTGGAAAGAGTAGGAGCGGAGGGGGGGAGGGTTGGGGGAAGTGGGAGCAGGAAGGCAAGGTCAGGAGAGACGCAGGTGCATTAGTCCGAAGTCTGGCTGGGTAGGTGATAGTCAATGGAGGGAGCCCAAAGTCAATCTCCCCCATAGCTAACGAGATAGCTCCATCGGGCATCACACAAAAGTATGCAGGTGGCCCCTCAATTTGCATGCCCTAAGTCCTGCAGTAGAGCTCCAGTCTGCACTCATGCACCACTCGCTGTGTCATACCATGGATCATACATATGGTTAGTGGCGCGTGCTATAGAGTCTGGACACAGCCTCCAGAGCACCATGCAGCGTGATCATCAGTGCCGTCAGATCCAACAGCAGCGATTTTGGAAATGAGTATAAAAATAGAACTCTTCACTAGCAGGCAAGGTTTCCACAAATTCCAGTGTGGTTATATCAATTGGCTGGGCATTTTAAGGGCGATCGTCATCCCCGGCACTGGCATGCATGACCCACGATGGAACCATCCCCTGTCCCCTATTTGCGCCGGAGCCGCCATTTTGATGAAGGGAACCATTATCCTGCTGCTCACAGTGAACTCCACACTACTTTCCCCATGCCTTAAGCAGCAAAAGCTCTTTCAGATGTCGCAAAATGTCACACTTACAGGTGGGGGCGGGCACATTAATCAACAGTCTACACGCCATATATACGTGCGCGGATGTGCCTCTGCCATAGTGTTCACCCGGAGCCAGCCCACATTAGCATCAATGTTTTCTTCCACAGCTCAGTGCGGTCACAGCCTCCAGGAAGTCCGAGCCGCCACTTACAGCAGTTCCAAACCCCGCTGGGCTCAACATCGCAGTCCGCTGCCGTCTGCCCCAGCGCGCCCCGACTCTACTCTCTCCTATGGTGCCGCCATTATCAGCACTTCTCGCCGGCCGTACCTCCAGTGCAGTCCGCACACTCTGATATCATCCCCGCCGGCAGCACCCCCTCTCCGCAATTGTGTGATATACTTTAGCGCCGCAGCGCCCGAGCAGCCGGGTCTGAAGCTTTAAGGCAGCACCGGAGCGCAACAGGATACTGCGACTCCGGCCGCCGCCATCTTACAGCGCTGTGGGCTCTGGACGCCGGACCGGTCTCCGCTATTTCTCTGACCCAGGGAGTCCTGCAGTGTTTTACCGTCCCGCAACTGAACGGCCAGATATTCCGATGGGCATATCTGCAATGGTTGATTGGATCCACGTAAAGAAACCCAATCGTAAGCTAAGAATGGTTCCTGTCCCGCGGAGCTGCCTCGAGCTATCCCGACCCGGATGTTGGAACATGCTGGAATTATGTCTTGTAGATCAACAGATGTTAAACTAGATACTGAAATGATTTTGTATGGACTGACTTCAGGATGTTATTGCAATAAAGTTTTGTATTCAACAGGAAACCTGTGAAGCACACAGGATGTAGCATAGTATGGTGTAAAGTAGTTCCTCTGAATAAGTATCTTGGCCTCGGAAAAGGCATCATATGCGAAGAGTGCATCCCATGAGTTCTAATACGAGGCACTAAATATCGACACCAGTAACATAAACGCATGCACAACGATTCTATATTTAGTATATTCAGCACATTTAAGTGCCGACAGTATATCTTAGTATGACGGCCGCCGAGCGGAATACGATCGGATTCACTTTACCGAAGTCTGTTTTCAGTTTCCATCACACTAGCTTCATTGTTCCCGCGACACAACCATGGCAAACATAGAAGTCGGATTATGCACTCGCTTTACACAGTCGTGCAGGTACGTTCACGGTGCGACATTGAAATTGAGGTATCGCTTTTTGATATTGGAATAGCTATATAGCACGCAGAGGAATCTTACTTATGGCCTTTTTTATTGGTCTGTCTTTTCAGATATTTGGTCCTAACGTGGAATATTGGTATTGACTTGCAGCATATGGTGTTCAGCAAAAGAAGGCTGGGGTAAGCGTGTGATACACCAGTGTCTCAGTACATATGATACGAACATTCACCAATATTGGAGTGGCATTAAACCTTTATGTTTTTGGGCACATTGGTTGTTGAGGCTCGCTCATACTAGAAGAAAGTAGGACACACCTTACATATACACTTAATTACATCATGTTGTTAATCAACAGAGTTCGTTTTTCTTGGTTATTTACACAGCTAAGTGAAGTGTTTTCGAGCCTAACATGGACACTTACGAAATCAATTGTATGTTTCATTCACAGATTTTCCCCTGAAGAAGGGACTTCTCTAGTTCCGAAATGCATTGGGCGCCAACATTGAACAGCAAATGAATTAGTAAAAAAGACTTTTAACATGAGTTTTGTTTTGTACACATGTAAATGAAAATTCACAATGATTGAACTTGCACTGTAATGTACAATGATGCAAAATTGTCTTTGAGTTTAAAAAAATATTTTTTTGAAAATATAGGAATAAACACTGAAATATATTGTTAAAAATTTGATTTTTACATTGTGTTTTTACACTAGGTGAAGTGTGCGCAACTTAGTCAAGCCTCGATGCTTGTGATAACTTAGTATTAGTAACAAGGGTTGACAGCTCTTGCAAGTTGCAGTACCCCATTAAAATTTAAAAGGTTTAGAAGGAGTAAAACAAGAGTGCACCCCTATGAATAAATCTAGGAATTGGATAGGCATCTGTCTTAGTGGCAGCATTGAGACCTATGTAGTCTACACAAAACCTCATCTCTCTCTTACCACCCTGGGTGCGCGGATGTGGCACTAGGACTACTGGACTAGCCCAAGGGCTATCTGAAGGATCAAGCACTCCCAATTCCAACATTTTCTGGACTTCCGTCCTGATACAGTTCCTGACATGATCAGGTTGCCTTAAATCTTGTTTTTAACTGGCCCACTGTCCCCAGTGTCCACTTCAAGAGTGCACCAGGTAGTCTGACTAGGAGTTAGTGAAAACATATGTCTGTATGCCTGCAGAACTTGTCTGCAGTCACTTTGCTGCTGGTCAGTGAGGCTGCCTACCAAGGCCACACCATCAACTGAACCATCATCAGGGTTCTGAGAGAGCAGGTCTGAGAGAGGGTCACTCTCTTCCTCCTGTCCTTCATCAGTAGCCATGAGCAAGCCCATGTCTGCCCTGTCAACATATGGTTTCAGTCTGCTGACATGAAGTAAGTACCCTGTGGGGGCTCCTGGTAGTTCCAAGATCAACCAAACAGGTCACTGCTCCCTTTTGTTCAACAATAGTGTAGGGTCCACTCCACTTGTCTTGGAGAGCTGCTGGGGCCACTGGCTCCAACACCCACACTTTTTGTCCTGGCTGGTAAACAGTCAGTACAGCCTTTTAGTCATGCCAGGCCTTTTGCAATTCCTGACTTGCCTCAAGGTTTTTGGATGCCTTTTTCATGTACTCAGCCATCCGGGAGCGGAGAGCAAGTACATAGTCCACAATTACTTGTTTGGGAAGTTTGTGAGGTAACTTCCATCCTTCCTTCACCAGACAAAGGGGTCTTCTTACAAGATGCCCAAACAAAAGTTCAGAAGGACTGTAGACAACCTCCTCTGTGGGACCTCTCTATAAGCAGACAAAAGGCAGGGCAGCAGGATGTCCCATCTCCACCTGAGCTTTTTATGGAGACCCTTAATCATGCCCATTAAGGTCTTGTTGAACCTTTCAACTAGACCATTGCATTGTGGGTGATTAGGTATGGTGAACTTATAGTTCACTCCACACTCCTTCCACATTGCAGTTAGGTAACTAGACATGAAGTTTGCACCTCTGATACAACCTCCTTAGGGAAACCCACTCTTGGGAAAGCTCCAAAAAGGGTTCCTGCCACAACAGGTGCTGCAGTGGTCCTAAGTGGTATAGCTTCTGGGTATTTGGTGGCATGATCCACTACTACCAGAATAAACCTGTGCCCAGAGGCTGTTTGGGGATCCATTGGTCTATTACTGCCTTTCCGGACTCTTTCAAAGGGAACCCCCATCACAGGTAGTGGTATAAGGGGGGCCTTTGTAGTGCTCCCTGATTTGCCCATGGCTAGGCAGGTCACACAGGAGCGACAAAACTCCTTGGTGTCTTCTGAAATGTGGGGCCAGTGAAAATGTGGAACAAGCCTGTCCCAAGTTTTGTTCTAGCCAATATATCCTGCTAAATTAATATCATGGGCTAGTGTCAAAAGGAAGCCCCTGAATGCCAAAGGTATGATCAACCTCCTGGAAGCACCAGGCTTGGGGTCTCTACCCTCTGAATACAGGAGCCCTTCATCCCAGTAAAACGTATGGGTTCCACTAATATTCCCTGCAGCCTCATCAGCAGCTTGCTGTCTGAGGGGTTCAAGAGAAGGGCAGTCCAACTTCCCCTGCCTCAGATCTGCCCTAGAAGGCCCCCTCCCCAAGAAACTCAACCTGATCAGGTTCAAGCTCTTCAAGGACAGTTCCTTCATGGGGCTCACAATCAGCTACCTCATGCCACCGCCGCCATCAGGTATCACAGCCCAGGAGACCTTGTTATTGGCGTCCCGTTGACTTTGAGGCGGCTTCCTGCTCAGCGCACGCTCTACCCTGGCGGCGGCTCTTCCCACTGCTGAGGCTCCGATAGTGAAAGCTTCGACTACTGGTTGCAGCCTAGGAGGTGAGCTGTCCCCTTGAGCCATTTGCCACATAGTGCACCCACACAGGAGAAACCGTGCGTTTCATGCCTCTATGCCGTAGCCTTAACATCCCAACGCCTCATCGTGAGCCAAGACGCCATGGTGAAACCCAATAATTGTCAGCCCAGATTGACATTTGAAGCCAAGAAGCCCACGTTCCGCTCCAACTCTGTGGACTCCGAATTGCCCGACATGGATCCTAGCCAATCCTCCCTGCAATCGCCTGGGGATGATGTCAAGGCACTTCTCCTGGCAATCCAGCACAGTTTGACAGACCTGTCCGGGAAGATGGACACAATGAACAATCACCTTGACTTCCTGGTGCACAAGGTCGATAAGCAAGATGGGCAGCTTAAGGTGGCCAAACGGCACATTTCGGAGAATACCACTGCTCAATTGCAAGAACAGGTCACAAGCATGGATAAATTGCTAAAAGTAATTGCGGCTAAGAACGAGGATATAGAAGCTCGAAGCCGTTGCAAAAATATCCGCTTAGTAGGTATACCAGAACGACCAATACTGGACGCATGGAGGATTAAATGGAGCGCCTCCTGAAAAGTTTGTTTGGGGCAGACTCCTTTTTCACCCCAACTCAAAGTGGAGGAGCGTGCACAATGTTCCCTGGGGCCGCGACCCCCACCAGGTGCCCCCCAAGACCCATAATCGCCAGACTCCTTAACTTCAGGGATCAAGACACCGCTTTACAAAAAGCCAGTGAAGTCAAACTGCTGCATTTTGAGGGCAATTCTTTTCTGTCTATCCCGACTTCACCCTTGCAGTTCATGAGGCACATCGTAATTCTCTCCCTGCAAAGCAGAAACTCTGCAAGGCCAACATAGAATATGCCCTTTTATATCCTGCAGAACTCCGGATCTTCCATGACGGCAAACACATCATCTGCATGAATCCACAACAGGTAGATGACTTCCTGAAGAAGACAACGGAGCATCTGCTGAGACAAGACCACGATTCCAGATTGCCCTCCCCCCGGTAGCTGATCAACAGTACGATGATGGGGCCCTGCTTTCTTGACCAACTCCAACGTGTCATGTGGAGCTATGAACTTCATGTTGGACTCTGTTTTTTCTTCCATAATTGACCCGTTCACCCTGGAAGGCCCTCCATTATTGACGACTGATCCTGGACAGATAAGTGCCCTGAGGGTGTTGATTACTATAACCACTTATGTTGCATCTTTGACTATACTCTATTGTATAATTGGTAGATAATTTTGATATTTCACCATGCACCCTTCCCCCCGCACTGCTGTTGTCCTGTTTGGGGTTTGTTCTGCCCTTGGGATTACACTGCAGCGATGTCGAGTCATGGGAAGGGTTTCGTGCCCACGTGGCGCCCCCCTCATGGGAGCTCCCCCTTTCATGTTTGTGTTTTGGGTTGCTGTTTGCCTGCTTCCCTTAGTACTTTGCCAGTCCTACTGTGTTGGTGAACATTTACTGACTTTCATGGACTCATTGGGTGGGTAGTTTTATACCGGCACGATTGAGGTGCCGTTTTGGGGGGATCTGCGATTTGATGTCCATTTTCTCAGCGTCACCTTTGTTGTGATCCTTTCTAGTTGGGGGGTGGGAAGGGATAGGGTTGTTCTTTATTGATCCATCAAACGCAATGTACATGTCTTGCAGCACATTCATTTTTGTATGCATAGTGGTAATACTGCTGAACAAACATACCCGCGACAGTTCCATTTCCCTTGCTCATCATGACAACGGAACCAATGCCCCATAGTATCAAACTACTCACATGGAATGTCGGTGGACTACGCAACCCTCGAAAAAGGAGGCAGATCCTGGCATATTTAGATCGTCACCAGGTGCAGATTGTGAGAAGTTAGCCTGGCATTTGATGTCCACTAGGTCTAGTGGGCACCTTGCACCAGTCTAATCGACCATTATCGATGGTGGTTGTAAGTCAACCTTATAGAAAGCTATCCTAGGGGTAGCAATGGCGAGCAGTCTCCAGGCTAAGACTTCAGAGAGCGAATCAAGCCAGTTGTTTTACCAATTATAATCTCTTGAGTACCAAATGAAAGTACACCACACAAGCTATATATCAAATATATATGTATTTATTCAAAACAAAATTCCTCTGGACTCTTCATGAGGTCAGAGGTAAAAGTACAATACAAGGAACTTAATTAGCATGCGATAAGTTGCACAGTATACGTTTTGCACTAGGGGCCACACAAACCATATACTAAAATAGTGGTATAAGAACCACATGAGAAATAGAAAGCAGGCCTGGGGCCTGTGGAATGCCTGGGGCTCCCCAGGACAACCAAAGGTTAGGATGTAGGAGGCCCACGGGAGATGCGTGCAGTGTCTAAACACAGCTGCGGGTTACAATTGACTTTCAATGAGAAACAAACAAGTTTCAATTTTACAATTTAAGGACACTTCTAAATGAACTTTGATAGAACCCTTTTATACTTAGACACTAGGAGGGCCAATACCCTCGTATTACCTCACCCATGGAAGCCGGGTGCATAGGTCTCTTTTGGTGTCAGGTTTGGTCATCGATTTCATTGGAGATCTGCAAAGAAGTGCTGCAGGCGACCAGAGGAAAAGTGTCCGGGTGGATTCAAGAGTGGATCGAAGATCTGAAGAACCTAAAAGCAGAGGAGACAAAGTCTGGGCCTCTAGCCAGTGACCAGGGCGGTGATAGAAAGATGCCACCGGATGTTAGGTAATTTCAGGTAAAAGGGTGAAGTTTGTCCCTTCAGCCACGAGGACCAGGAGGCATCGACGACAACCAGGAGCTAGATTCGAGCTGGCGCACAAAGGATCTAGTTGGCTGCAGTGTTTTTATCCGGATTTGACCCAACGAGTCTTGGCAAACGCAACCCACACAGGATGTCAAGATTGGCTACGGTGTAGACCAGCAAGGTTTGTGGAACCTCTCCTTTGCAGGGAAGTTGGAGCTAGCCTGTGTGACCAGGAAAGCAAGTTGAAACAAAGGATTGTCTTCTTGGTGGCTCACTAGCCTATGAACTGAGAACTGCAAAGACGCATTGAGCGGATATGCACAAAGCAGACCCACGTCCACTCATGAGTGTGGGGCTTTGAGCTTCGGTGCAAAGGTGCTCGGGTCTAGGGCAACAACCATCAACAACAACCATCCCCAATGCACAACTTCAGGATACCTCGGGAAGTTGGTGTATTGGAAGTTGGAAGTCTGGGTTCTTGGAGCAAACCAGTCTATTATGGTCTGGATTTTGCTCTGTAGGGGTTGAACCTGGCCTCCACCTACAAGGTGGCCCAGGTGTACAACCTGACTCTGCCCTATCTGGCACTTGGTAGCCTTAATAGTTAGGCCTGCCTTTTGCAGGGCCTCCAAAACATTTTTCTTGTGGATCAGGTGATCTTCCCAGGTGGCACTAAAGACAGCAATATCATCCAGATAAGCTGCACAGTAGTCATCCAGGCCTGAGAGGACTTTGTTCACCAACCTTTGAAATGTGGCAGGTGCATTTTCAGACCAAAGGGCATCACCACAAATTGATAATGCACACTAGGGGTTGAAAATGCTGTCTTTGGCTTGGCCTCATCAGCTAACCTGATTTGCCAGAAGCCAGCGGTCAGATCAAATGTGCTCAGATATTTGGCAGAGGGCAATTTATGTATGAGCTCATCTGCTCTAGGTACTATTCAGGCCAGGCATAGACAACCACAAGAAACTCTTTCAACGTAAGGTGTATTGGATTAAGACTCTAGACACCATAATACCGAAAGGATTAAATGATAGAATGGACATGTCATGTTTCATTTAAACCAATTAGAGTGGCAAAATATATCCATAAACATATTGTTACAGACCAGAAATCAGGTTCATCTGCATCTCAAACAAGTATAAACCTGCAGATCTACACCAACACATTTTTTTACGCAACACATTTTTTTACACAACTCACCTCGAGGTCACCATACATTTTTGGGCAGGAACATTATCATATTTTCCACTTGTTAAATACCTATTAGTATATTTTTTGAGTTTGTTTATTTATTTATTTATTCAGAGTTTTATATAGCGCTGTCTAGAACCGGAGGTATCGGACGCTTTACATGAGCATCAGATCATAGTTACAGGTTACATCATTACAAAGGTTACACAGTTCTTAGAGCATGGCAACATAGTTATATGTAAGGTCAAGATAAACAATAAGCACAAATACGAAAGGGGAAAAGCAGGCAAGGTGAGAGATTCAGGGGAAGGGGGTTGGAGCACGGGAAGTAGACAGATAATGAGGGCGGGAAAGGGGAGGGGAGGGTGAGAGACACAGCATGGGAAGAGGAGGGGAAGGGTGATGGGGACACAAACCGGTAGACGAGTCAAGGCAACGCCCAAAGTCCAGTAAGCTGTGATCCCAGGGCAGACAAGGGGAGAGATTCAGGGGAGATGGGCAGTGGATTCCCTCCTTGGTCGTCACCTACCCAGTCGGTCTTTAGGCAGACTTCTTTCGTCTGTCCTTATTGTCTCCCCCCCCCCCCCCCCCCCCCCACCCCCCCCCCCCCCCCCCCCCCCTCCCCACCCCCCCCCCCACCCCCCCCCCCCCCCACCACCCCCCCCCCCCCCCCCCCCCCCCCCCCCCCCCCCCCCCCCCCCCACCCCCCCCACCTCCCCCCCCCCCCCCCCACCCCCCCCCCCCCCACCCCCCCCCCCCCCCCCCCTCCACCCCCCCCCCCCCCCCCCCCCCCCCACCCCCCCCCCCCCCCCCCCCTCCCACCCCCCCCCCCCCACCCCCCCCCCCCCCCCCCCCCCCCCCCCCCCCCACCCCCCCCCCCCCCCCTCCCCCCCCCCCCCCCCCCCCCCCCCCCCCCCCCCCCCCCCCCCCAGCCCCCCCCCCCCCCCACCACCCCCCCGCCCCCCCCCCCCCCCCACCCCCCCCCAACACCCCCCCCCCCCCCCCCCCCCACCCCCACCCCCCCACCCCCCCCCCACCCCCCCCCCCCCCCACCCCCCACCCCCCACACCCCCACCCCCCCCCCCCACCCCCCCCCCACCCCCCCCCCCACCCCCTCCCCCCCCCCCCTCCCCCCCCCCCCCCCACACCCCCGCCCCACCCCCTCACCCCCCCCCCCCCCCCCCCCACCCCCCTCCCCGCCCCCCCCCCACCCCCAGCCCCCCCCCGCCACCCCCCCCCCCCCCCCCCCCCCCCCCACCCCGCCACCCCCCCCACCCCCCCCCCCACCCACCCCCCCCACCACCCCCCCCCCCCCCTCCCCCCACCCCACCCCCCCCCCCCCCCTCCCCC